>NW_021628940.1:0-10866 GCF_002157705.1 Plasmodium gonderi
AAACAGATATTATAATTCCAATTATAAATCCTAAAATAAAAAATCGTAATGATATAAAATAAATCCTAAAAATAAATACAAATATGAAATCGTAAAGCTATATAAAAAATCCTATATCCTAAAATACTATAACTCAATACAAGAATTAAAATACATGAACCATAAACCTTTTTACCTATATTTATGCATTTGAAAATATGATCATAATATATAATAAATATGTTTAGAACAATACTGAATTATATATAAATGTATTATATATTAATTAAAATCAATGATGTATTTAGAATACCGAATTATATTTAATTTATTACAATAACATTGTTAATGATTCTATCAACAAATAAAATGTAGCCTAAATTATAAGAAATATTTATGTTCAAAAAGTATTTAGCCTAAATTCTAAAAACTCATAATAAAACTACATAAATTTAAGGATAAATTACATTGAAATTTTTTAATAAATATTAAAAGATAACTCTCATATATATTATGACTTAACATTCAACTATATATTTTGAAGCTCAAAAAGTGTTAATTTTAAGGAATGTTCAGTTTTTTATTTATTAAACAGTATTAAGAATTTTCCGTAGATATTTTGAGAAGTTTTCATAATTTTAGTAATATAATTTAGTATATAAATATATTTAGAGCATATTTTTGTTTCATACTATTATATTTAATTTATTTGTATTTGAATATATTTTAATAAAATTTATTTAATTAAATTTATTATTTTATAATTAGGTATTCACTTATCATTTTTACTGATGAACATAATAATAATAAAATGCATGAAAACATATGGAAAAATTTATTACCAATAAATTTTTATTAATATTATAAAGGAAAATATAATATAAAAAAAACGAATAAAAAATGTATTCACCTAAATTATTGTTATAGATAGAATCTCAATATTGGAAAATTTAATTATACGATAAATGAAATATGTATATTTATATTTTAAAAAATTTATATTTTTAAAATAAATTCTACATTAAAAAAAATAGCATTATTATTTTCATTTTTTAATATATGTTGTATTAATTATATATTAATATCCATTCCTATTAATATAATATTCTATCCTATTTCCATCCAATTTATTGTGCATTTCATATGGAAATTCATTAATATGTAACAAATATACGTGTGAAATATTTTATATATTGAGTTATATGTAGTCATAAAAACTACATATATTATATATATATATATTAATTTGCAACATATAACTAATTTTATACAATAATACATTAATCTTGAAACTATATCAACTCTATTATACAAATATACTAGTGAAGATTTTATATGATATGTAACAAAGAAATAATATTCTAATATTCTAATATTTTATTATTATAGGGGAAGGCACATTTATTTATTATTATCTATATGAAAAATTAATGTTTATGTAACTTATGTATTAAATAGTATGGCACTTCTTTGATAATATAGTAAATAATATGATAACAGTTATTATGTATAAACCTAATTAAATCTATTATTTCTTGATATTTGACCTTTACAGTTTTATTACATTGTATATTTATATTTTTTTTAAATATGTATAATAAATAAATTATTTTTTTAACATATTATTGACATGTAAATTAAATCAAATTTACATCAAATTATTACACCTTTTTTTACAATTTATTATATTGGAGTATAAATAATATAAGAAATTTTGATACATTAATAAAAAATTAAAGAAAAATAATAAAAATATCATTATGAATTTAATATTTTGTGAATTATATGCGAAAATAGGTATAATAAAAATAATACATATATTATATTATTCTTTCCTTATATGGAGGAATATCTATATTTTCATTTACTAGATTTCACGAAAAAAATAATTTGTTTGGCATATCGGGGATGAATAAATTAGATTTAATAAAATGAAGAAAAAATTAAAATAAAAAATATAATATTATATTATTGAATAATATTACTTTGAATAATAATATATAAAAATAAAAAAATAAATACATTATATCAAAACTCTAAGAATTTATTTTTATACGTAAATTATTTTATTATAACAGTATATTATATAATGTAAAAAATATTTATTCATTATAAAGTAGTATGGATATTATATATAATATGTAATTATATGTCTAAATTATATTTCTTATTTATACATAATATTAAATTTATATGAATAAAATATTATATAATATAAATAACTCATTTATAAGTAAATATATGTATACTCATGTTAAAAAATTATTTACAATCCACTATATACTCATATTAAAGTAAATATAACTTATAAAATATTATTTACATTATTTTAATAAGATTCACATAATTTAAGATACATTACATTATTATGTTCCTAATATTTTTTTTAAAAATGTAATCAAGGCCTTAGTACCAATCTAATAATTGATAAAATAAAAATATTTAAAACCAAAATAATCAAATAGTATATATACTCATGAATGATTTATTAACCTTTTGTTTTGAACTAATATATTTTATAAATATAGGATTGCAAATATTTTTACAATGTAATTAAAGACATAAACTTAATAATTTATAATGAAATTATTTACTATATTACATGTAGAATTTATTTTATAATGAGAATTATATATTATATAAGTTGTGTTATATATAATGTTATTATAAATAAGATGTTTTTTTAGATTTTACTATATAGTTCGAACTATATGAAATTATTTTTCTTATTATGATATGTTTTTTAAATAACATCAACTTTCCTAGTAAGAATAACACTAACACAATTATAAATGTATAATAAATTTAATAAAACTGCGAATTCAATATAAAATATGTAGAATTAAATAACATCATATGTGTTATAATATGTGATGTGAATATAATATTTACCCTGATATGTTTAACAAATAAAAATTTATTATAAAAAGTGTAAAACTTATTTTTTTTCTTTATAGGATACATAAATTATGTCTAGTGACACTAAATCAGAGGATGAATACGTATAATTTAAATGTTTAATAAAAACAAACTTAATAATCATAGTTTTAAAATGTCATATTTATTAAAAATTAAAGCCAAATTTTTTTCTTAAAAATTTAATAATTTTTGTTCATATTATTACTTTGATTTATAGTTCGATTTTAATGGTATATTTCCCGAATGTACAGATGGTTTCGACTGGGATACAGGGGCATTTAGAGGTCGGGGAGATGCTAATAAATTCACAACTTTGTGTAGTGGCCTTAATTTAAAATTAACAACTGAAAATAGATCCACAGAATTTTCAGAACTATGTCGCGTTCTTGGTTTATATTTAAAGCATATAGAAACAAATAAAAATGAACATGCGCAAAGGTGTTGTAAATTATTCTATTATAATTTAAAAAAAGATATAATAGATAATTTTACATTAAAATATACTGGTTCTGAAAATTGTTATAGGATAATGACAGAATACAGAAGAGATAATTTAGACACTCAAATATCTAGTATATGTTTGGATCATTTTGTCAATATTGGTAATGATACATTTAAAATAATGAAAAATCTTTTTGAAATATATAAGTACATTAATCTTTTTGAAACTCAGCCAATTCAGAGGACCACTACAAATATGCATAAATTTAAAAGCTCCATAGAAAAATTAGAAACACATCTTTATAAGTATAAAAATCAACTTAAGTTAGAACTCGAAAAAATTATTAAAAGATGTGAAGGCTATAAAAAAAATTGGAAGACTGTACTGACTGGCGTGCATGCCTCATATCACTTATATGATAAATGGATAGAAGAAAGAAGAATTAAAATCAATGAGGAAAATGCGGGAGCAAAAAAGAGTAATGAGGGACACGGAGAAACACTGAAAACCAATGTATTAAGACCTAAAGTCTTAATGCACACTGGGGTAGACGTGGAAACACACACAGGAATAAGTGTTGGAATGATTTTTATAACTTTTTCTTTATTAATAATTATGTTTATTTTGTATAAAGTTAAAAACAAAATAAATATAACAAATTTATGTTGTATTATAATTTATCATAGAAATATTTTTAAAATATACATATAATATAAATAAACAATAAATAAAGATATTATTTTATTTTTTATTCAGTATACCCCTCATTTTTCGTTTTTAAAACCAAGGGTAAGGAAATTAAGAAGGGTGTTGAAAAAAAATAACAAGAAAAACCTTGGTCTTATGGACACATTTGATTTTGAATACAAAAATTCTTTAGATGATATGTATAAAATAGCATATAGTTAAATTAGCAAAATCCAATAAATAAGTAATATTAGTTAATGGATCCAATTTATTTAACTTTAATAAACACAATATAACATTTGAATCTGTTGTAAAAAATTAATATAATTATATTAATATGATATTATATTGAATAGATAATAAAGAATGTCTATAATACCTAGTTAAATGCCATAATATATGAAAATTCAATTTTGAATTTTTAATACAAAAGGAAGAATAAACATATTTATAATATAAAAATAGAATAAATTAAATACATATATAACATATCCTTATTTACTAAAATTATGGTACACTATAATAATTGATTTACAGATACATGCATTGTGTTTTCAACTCACACTAAATTTCACAGAACAAAGTATTATCTGTTAGAGGAAAATTATACTATAATATTCGAATATCATTTTTCTGATTGTAAATACATATATATAATAATTTATTTGTTTGAAATAATATTGAAAATATTATCATTGTTATACTTTCTTTTTGGCGAAATCATATATGTGCAACTCATGAAAGTATTGTGTTGATATTTTATATTTTTTTCGAACTAATATAATATAAACAAAAAGAAAGGGTAAAAGAAATGAAATAAACAATATAATTAGCACAATAATGTTTTGCAAAATATATGTACTTGCTAACAATGTATATCTATAAAAATTAGGATATATTTAGTGCATGTAAATATGTAGAATGATTACAAATTAAAATATATATGCATAATTTTAATGGAGTCCAAAATAAAAAATACGATTCATAATTATTATATATTAATACTGTAAAAATTTTTTATTAATTATCTAAATTAGTTATATATATATTTATTCCATTGATAATCATTAAATACTATTTTTTAATTAGAGTATATCTCTCCAAGGCCTTTCAGCAAATAATTGAAAAAATGCAAAAATAATTTGTCCAAAAAAATGGGTATTATTTTTGCAAGTTAACAATAATTTTCATATTAATTAAGGAAAATATAAAGGATAATAAAAAAATAAGATATTATTTAGTTTTATAATAATAAAGTAAAATTTTTAATTTTTTTTACATGTTGTACAAAAATAAACCTCTGCTGTTATATAATATATTTTTTGCACTTTCACTGTATTGTACATTTTAAAATAGTATTTTTTTGTTAATTATTTTATATAGTATCTTGGTGTTTATTTAAAAATTATATATATCATGGAATCATATATTTTTTATACTATATTAAAATATCATACCTTGAATGCTTTATAAAATATATATCTACCATATACTACACATATTTTTATATACTATTTATATATTATAATGATTAACGATCATACTTAGTTATAATTCCATATTTAACAAAATCAAAAATATAATAATATATATGAAAATGAAATAATAAAGAATGAAACCATATTTTTCAATGGTAGAATATAATTTAAATACAATTTTGCATTTATGCAAAACATTAAATATGATAAATACATGAGTTACGAATTATACATTATTATAATGTATTAAAATTATTCCAACCTTGAAATATAATTCTACTTTTATAATTATGTTTTCATTACAAACTAAGAATATATTAAACTTCACATGTAATATGATTTCATCCTATTTGTTACTTATG
Source organism: Plasmodium gonderi (assembly GCF_002157705.1). NCBI lineage: Eukaryota > Apicomplexa > Aconoidasida > Haemosporida > Plasmodiidae > Plasmodium > Plasmodium gonderi. The sequence continues at coordinate 5,868 of NW_021628940.1, forward strand.
AACAATTTTCTAGTAAGTGTTTTCTGAAAAATAACTAGAAATGAGACATTAAGAATTAGCATATAATTTAAGTATTAAATATGTTAGTAATATTAGAAAAACATCTAAAAATAAGATATACTTCTATATTATGTAACAATAATTCCATAATAATAATACACTAATGTCTTTGCAGATTTATATAAATTTAATTTATTCTAGTATAAGCATAATAAAAATTTTAAATATATATTTTAAATATAATCATGAAAAATAATAGATTGATAATACATAACCTATTTATAATAGCATAATTATTAAATATTATTATATAATTGTATCAATAATTATATTTATTAATCGATTGAAAAATGTGTTTATAATTAAATAAAAAGAACTTAATTATTTTCATTGAATATTTATATAATTAAAAGTAAACATTTTTATTCATATGTAATAGAAGAAAATAAGTGTAACAAATATAATAAATAAAATTTATTAAAATATTATAAGAATACAATAATAAATAAAACGCTAAAAAGAAATCAAAAATTAACATCTGGTACAGGCTTTAAATAAAATTTCAGACAAAGATAATAAAAATAAATATACTGATTTTTATATCAAAAGGATCTGTAATCATAATCTTAATATAATATTCAATACATTTATAAAAGAAACCTATACTGTATAATAATAAATTGTATATTTTAATTAACAAAGTTAATAATGTTTATTTTATTTTTATATATTTTAGAAAAATAATATAATTGTATATTCCCAGTAATATTAAAAAGTAACACGTTTTTTATTTTCAAAATACAATTATATAAATAATACATTGTGATATATTTAATATTATGTATACACTTGAATAAATAATATAAAAAATTAAAATATGCTGGAAATACATAAAAAGAAAAAACTAATTGTCAAAACTAAAATCATGAACTCTTAACCCTTATATATACACCATGTTTTTATGCGTAATTTTTACCGAGAATTCTATTTTCTTTTTAACTAAGCATTATGTTTATGTTTTTCATATATTTCTTAATATGATTAATAAAACATACTACATATCACAAATAGTACCATATTATAGTTTGAATAAAAATTAATGACTCTTACATTTCATTTTTTTTTTTTCCATCAATTGTATAATTTTAATAATCAGAAAATAATATTTTCTAGTACCTTGTACGATTCTTTTTAAAATTAGTAATTTATGTGCTAGTAAGCAACAATATTTTATTAGACTAATTTGAAAAAGCATATAATCATACTCAATAAGGCAAAATCTATTTTAGGATAAAATTATTATCATATCTATTGCAATATTATAATAAAAGTACATATCAATTTCCATTATTTTTATATAAATTGTTTCATAAGGATATGTTTTTTGTAATAATATTACATTTTTTTTTTAGTCTGTATCTTTATATTCATTAATTACAGAATGTGATAGTGCCATGAATAATTTTCTTAACAACAAAGAAACTTGGAAGAATGCCTGAATGCAAATTAAAGGAGGACTTTGTAATATTTTTAAAACAAATGCTGTTTATTTGTTTTATGAAGCTATGTGATATTTATATAAAATATTTACATTAGCAAATAATTCATCTTTGCAATCAGATCCTTTCATATATATGCATTATTGGCTACATAACTATAAACTAAATAATGGAACTGATAACAGAGAGATCAAGAATATTTATTATAAATTCATCAGTATAGCTTATAATGTCCATTATTTAAATGTTTTTCTTGTGAATAATCAAATAAATAATACTTATGATGAATTAGAAACACTCATAGGTATATATGGTATTAATATAGGAATCCATAGTATAGAAAATTCTAATTTTAGTGTGTTGAAAATAAATGGAGCTGTGTCAGGTGTGCAATTATATACAATCTCCTAATGAATGCGCATAAATCAAAGCGTGCATCTGATTTAAATAAAGAAATAATGAATATTAGAACAAAATTTAATCATCTATAATCAATAAGTGACTATGAAATAAGTTTATCCGAAAGATTATCTGCTCTTCAAAGAAAAAAATTAGTATTTCCTCTTAAATTCGTGCTGTAATAATATTATTATTAACATGTGTATTGCTTATTTTATATAAGTTAAATAATATATAAGTTTACTCTATAAAATAATTGTTAAAATAGATTAAGAAAAAATATAAATATCCTTAAAAAAATTATATTTTCAATTTAACATGTTTTCTTTTATTAGTTCACTCCTTATGGTTCATACTTTGAACCTGCTATAAAAAGGGTAAGAGATGTATTTAAAAATACATATGAATAATGTGATACAAAGAAGTCATGAGATACATATGAAAATAATTCACGGAATAGTGGATATAATTTCTTATATAATTTTGCACAGTAACAGAAATAAATATATAATTACAAGAAGTTATTCCATTTAAATAGAACATAAAAAGGAGAATATAAATGCTTTTAAATTTATTTCTATTAATATTTTCTTATAAATATTAAATTATGCTCATAATATAATAAAAAAGATATAGATTTATTAGAGAATATAATTTAATAATGCTTCAGTAGAAATTATAGGTAATGTTAATAATATAATTAATTCGTTCATGTAGAATGAATTAACATAAAATATATACATTTCATATATTTACATTTTTTTATATTCAATAGTTTGCGTAAATATAATTTTTTTTCTTTTACGAAGTGACATCTCATTTATGTAATTATTTAATGACACTGAACTAAGACATTTACATATATATCATACTATTCTATTATATATGATTATGTAAAAATGTATGTTGAATTATCAAATATAAATGATGAAAAATGATTACCTTTCTTAGAAAGATATTTATAATATTCACATGATCTTTTTTTACAAGCTAAATTAGGTTTCCCCTAATATATGACAATAATGTATGAAAATTTTAATTACATGTAAGCTTCTTAGCTAAATGGAAAGACTTGAGCACAAAATACATCATTTATTTGATTCATAAAACATACTTTTTTTTTAAATAAGTTTTTTTTTTTTTATATTCATATATTTTATATATAATATATGCGAATTTTACTATTAAATTATATTAAACAACATTTTACTTAGTTAGAATTATTATTACATTATACCATCTGAATATATAAGAAATAATATATAAACATATCGTATATACCATCCATTTTATTATAATAAAATAAATTATTATAAAAAACTCTATATCGATTATTAACATACAATGAACGTTATATATCTATGAATAATATAATTATATAAATAGTAATAATATTAAATTTGAATAGCTTTTTAAGGTAATATATATGTATAAATAAAAGCAAATTATATTTTGTGCAAAAGGATGTGATAAACATTAATTATTATATTCTATTAAATATAATTACATCTAACATTTATACTGCAGAATTTAAGCTATAGCATAAATTTAACGTTCATTTTATTTATTCGTATTATTTAGATTTTTTATTAAGCATTACATTAATTTTTTATTTTAAATCAAATGATCCCTTATATTATACATTCTAGAGAGAAACCCTTTTTTTTTATATATACTTAAATAAAAAAAATTTAGTAAATATAAAAGAATAAAAAGCACATTTGAAAAAAAAATAGGTATATACATACAATAAAAGGATACCAATGTATTTTTATATTATTTATAACATATATAGAAATTATGTTAATTACTCTCTATACAACTGTACATATGCATAGGTAATAACAACGTGTGTGTACAGAATAGATATTTATTTTGCGACCATGCGTGATAATAAAATTTTTATAATGAAAAATTGCATTAAAAAAAGATATGTTATGAAAATACATAAATTTACTTTTATGTTATATTTTATAATATACATTACTAAAAATAGCATGCAAATTAAAAAATCTACTACGAGATCCAGTATATAAACAAGGGAAGTTTTTATTTTATATATACAGTTTATTTAAAGTAATATATAGTACCATAGTCTGCATATATATCCATATTTAGGTAAATTGCAATATTAGGTGTGTTAATTCATATATAAATTTTATTTATTACATTACGCATAAAAATTTTAACTAGCATTTTTCATTATGTCATACCATAATATTTCATATATTCTTTGTAAAAATATATAATTGTTTAAAAGAATAATAATAAATATGGTAACAAATATAATTTTTATTCATCTAAATATTATAATTATAGATTAAATTCAAAACTGTTATTTTTACTTACAAGCACAAACATTAATTTCTATGATGACAATAACATTCAGTTAATACAAAAAATTATAGATCACATAAGTAAAATTAATTAAATTAATTATGTGTTATAACATATAATAAAATATATAATTCTTTAAAATATTTTATATTCATGAAGATGAAAAAGTTATAATAATCTTTTACTTTTTATTATATTGCATATTCTCCAATGTCTTATACATACAATTTATACTAAATAACCATAATTGCAATATTAGACAATGATTATGCCTTTTTGTGTTTAATAATACACGTGAATATAGAAAATATTACTTATTTGATAATTAAGTATTTAACACATATTTAATATTATGTTTATATTTATATTTATATAATGTTCTGTCTCATATACTATATGTGTCTTTAGTAGTATTTTTTATATATAATTTCCAATGAAATAATGGTGCGAAATAAATAAATAAACTATCTATATTTAATAGAATAATTATATTTAATTAATTCAAAATGAATATAACAAAGTAAGTTTTTATATTGTATAATTGGTATATTATTACTGTTCTTTTACCACACATTAATTAATTATACATAGTATTATCCATGAAAATATAGCTTATTATACACAAAACCATTGAAAAAGAACAATCTGTATTAGGTAAGGATATTTTATATATTAAATTTACATATGTATAGATGCATTATTTTAAGCATTTAAAAGAAATTAACTATAACAATTAAATAAGCATGTATATTATATATATATAT
>NW_021628940.1:11021-11249 GCF_002157705.1 Plasmodium gonderi
AAATAACTATTAAAGAAAGAATCCTAAACCCTTAACACTTTCTTTATTAATTAAACTCTTATATATTCACTAAAATGCTTCACATAATTATCAATAATAAGCTTTTGGCACCATTAAAAAAAAATTATGATATATCTATTATTTTGTGATGAACCAATTCCGTTCAAATATTCCTAAACTAAAACGCGAACACTTTGAGTTAAGAGAATTTATATAAACAAGTGTATT
>NW_021628941.1:0-18055 GCF_002157705.1 Plasmodium gonderi
TTATTATACATTGATCTATCCTTAAAAGTCTTTACTTATAGACTAATACATGTTATTTATGGATTAGTAATTTTTTGTTTCATATTAAATTTAATTATATAGCATTAATAAAAAAAATTTTATATATATATCATTGAATTATTTCTAAATAATACAGAATATAACTTAAAAAAATTACATGCAATTTAAATTAATATATATATATATGTATGTTACACAGGTCATTATATACTATGTTTACGCACACATATATACTAATTGTTTGTTTTCCTATTATATGTATATATATAAAGATCATTTGAGAAACGTAATTATCATATTCATATATATGCATTAAACATAAAAATCCTATTATAAATTATATTTTAGGATTTTTCTAAATCTAAATGCCTAATAAACTATTAGGAATTATTACAAAATATATATATATATACTTAATATTATACATACGTTGTGCTTGTGTACTATTAATTTTATAGGTAATATAATTATTTTTTTATTTACGAATTAATGAATAAATTACGTATCCATATCTTCTATATTCGTATTTCATTGATTTTTTGCTAAATTTAAATGCATATATTACCACATTTCATTGTCATAAATGTACATATTATAGGCAGATTATATATATGGGATGTTTTTAAGGATATTTATATAATTTTTTTTTAATAAAGAATGATATTAAGTTTTCATAATTATAATGCATAAATTCATATATAAAATATTATGGAGTATATTTTTCATATTTTGAATATTAAGGAAATTTAAAATATAATCACTCTACAATAAATTAATATAATATAATTACTAGATTATTTTCATGAAAAATATATAATTTTTTTTTTTTTTTACTAGACTATATTCTACAATGATTATTGCAAATTTTTTTTATAGTTATCGTTTAAAACAAATAATATAATGTATTATTAAGCACATATTTTTAAATGTATTAGAAGTTATATAATATAAATAATACGTGATCGTTGGCTAATCTAAAAAGAATATGCATATATAAATATAATCATGAAATATAACATTTTCAATTTATTCTCGTGTATATTATAAAAATAAGTATATGGTGTTGGATAAATTAATAATATATCTAGTTTTATATTATTATATATTCAATGTTTATACGTTTTAATTATTCAAAATATCATTTAATGGTAGAAAAAAATAAGTACTATTTAATTACCATATATATAATATATAGAATTACAGATTGAATATAATATTATTTATTACAAATAATAACATATATAACAAGGATACATATAATTATTAAATTGAAAAGTATAAATTTACCCATAACAATACTATTTAACAAAATAATAAATAAAATATAATATATAATTTATCATTATAGATAATGTCAGATATTCAAAAATAAAAAAAAAATAAGATCTAAATAATAACAAATGGAATTTAACAAAAAAAAACCTATATATATAGATAGATAAAATAAATTATAAAATTCATAATTATAAAGAATAACGAATAAATATAACAGAAAATGTGATAAAAACATATATAAATATAAATACAGAAATAAAAATTATTAACATAAGCTCTCAAAAAATATAAATAAAACTAAAAACTAAACCCTGAACACTGAAGCAAAACCAATTCTAAAAGAAACATTTATTCTTATTTGAGCTATAGAACGTACATTATAAATTTTAATTGGTTTCACATTAATAATTTTTTATTTGAAATACATGAATTTGTATAGCATAAATTGATATAATGTTCGCAAAAAGAAATAAAATATATAATAAAAAAAAAATATATATATAAATTATTCTACAATTACCTAGAATTAAACAAAGAAAAGTATATTGTTTTGTAGGATTTATGGCTTGTGCAATATAGATTTATAATGTTTACAAATATTTACATTGTTGAACAGAAAACTAAAAAAACATACTAGTTCATTTAAATTTAAAGTTCGTATACTTAATAATACAAAAAAAATGATTATATATTACATTTACGCATAAATAGAATTTTTCATTTTCATATTCCTTTATAAAACAGCTCTTGCAGTAAAATAAATGTATTAATAATATATATGTATATGAAATATTATTTTTCATATACATCAACGTTATATATAAATTATAATATATTATATAATTAATAAATTGTCTCTATCATATTTTTGTAAAATTAATTTTAAATGCTATAACTAATTTAATATAACTTATTATATGTGAATTACTAAAGAATTAACCATGGAAATCATTTTCTTTTAATCTATTATTCTATATTTTTTAAATTAAGTATTACAAATGTTTCTATATAAAATGAAATTTATTAAAAAAATGTTATATATGCATTCATTATATTAACATATATAAGCACATATAATTTTTTATTTAATATACTAGAAAAATAATGCATGTTATATATATAAATTTGTATTTATTTATATATTTTAATAGCATTTTTCATTTTTTTTTTTTAAATCTTATGTATAAAAACATTTACGTACATATGTCTAACTGCATAAAATTTTTTTATTAAATGATTTTTAGTTATTTTAATTAAAATTTTGCAACATTTTTAAAAGTTTATTTAAAAAATTCCTCTTATTATATGTTCATTTTTTTAGTAAAGGGCATTTGATTTTACTTAAGTGTTCTTTTTTTATATAGATCATATGAAATTATAAATAATATTATATGAAATGGAGAGTTCAATTGTGCTAATAAATTATTATAATATATATCACTGCATTAAAAAATTTATGTTTCACTCATCTAATTGATTTTACATAAATATTTTCAGAAAAATGTATTTTCTCTCACACAATCATTTTTTCTTCTCTTTAGTATAAATATGTGGATATATTCACTGAATGTAATGGTATTATCGACGGGTTTATCACAGGAAAAGTTCCTAAAAATCTGGAAAATACGGATAAGATTTTTCAAAAATATAACATATTAAGAAATAAGTTCACTTTGAATGAATGTGACATAGTTTCCTCATATTTAATGGAAATAGATTCAAATATTCGTCCCCACAACATATCATTAGAAGCCGGTGCTTTATTCTTATATTATTGGATACATGATAAACTTAGTTATAAGGGTATAAGTATATATACGAAAGATGTTTATAATGCGTTTATAAAAGAACATCATCAAACATATGGAACAGATGTTTTCAAGGACTATATTGATATAACATTTAGAGATGGCGTAATGAAAAATGTGAACTCTCTGTATGATATGTATTCATGCCTTAATCATAAAAAAGTTAATGGTTCATATGCTAAGGACAACAATTTTTGTAATTCATTAGATGTTTTTGTAAATAAATATAATGAAAACATTGGAACATTAGCCAGTAGAATTATTGAAAAAAAAATATCATTACCTTGCCAAAAAAATATGGCTGTTACTATATTAATTACAACGGTCACAGTTTTATTAATATTACTCTTTTTATTTATCTTTCTTAAGGTTTATAGTGATATTACTTATATAAATATAGAGTATAATATAATTTTTCTAATTAATTAAAAAAAACTATAATAATAATAAGTTAATTATATTTATAATATATATGAATTTTTTATTTTTTGTTAGTTTGGTTCACATGGCCTTTCACTTCTGCATAAAATAAAAAGTATAAAAAACACATGGAATTATATGGATCAAGAATTGAGAACATCCCAAGAATCATATATATCAAACATTGACTCTAGAGATATAGGATATAATTTATTATATGATTAGTCCTAATTCTGTTACTAAATATATAATAAATATAAAATATATTTTTCAAAATATATATAAAAAATAGTAAGAAAAAAATATAAGTATATTACCCAAAAAAATGTAGAGAAGAATGAAATAAATATTATTGTACATTACAATAAATATATGTATTAATTTATAAAATTAATAAATTAAAAATAAATATCAAGTATCCTAATAATATTAAAAATATTAATCTCCACGAGTGTGAATATATAAAAAAAATGCGTTAAATATATTTAATTTTCTTTGTTTCAATGTATCATAGTTTCCTTAAGTCCTACATTTTTATGTTATAATGCATAGTAATATAAATAATGCAATATTATAAATTATAGGCTTTTTAAATAAGCATATAAAAAATTTCTTAAGAATTAAACACATATCATATTAATTATTTCTATATATTTATTGCTATTATATATTATTGACAAAAATGTATTGAAAATTATTAAATACATATAAACAACTAACTATTTACTATAGGTATTTTTGTATTCATTGTAATATGATTTACTTCGAAATCATATATATGTTGAACTATTTTTCGTAATAATATAATAATTTTAATTACACAAATATTTTAATTGTATTAAGAAGGAAAAAAATCTATAAGTTATCATTTATATTTTTTATTTTTTTACATTATTGCACATTTTTAAAATAATTCTTCCTTTATTTATAGTATTTCATCTATTATCCATAAATTATAAAACTTCTATAATTTTAAGTGAACCATTTTGTATATTCACAAACTTTGCAAAAATGTAAAGAAATAACACATATATAATTTTATAAAAGCACAAAAATTACGTTAAATATATAAAATATTTGAAATTAGTGTATTTTAATTGTAACGAATTACATTACTATTTTATTAATATTTGTATTATTTGACTTTTTGCTTTAAAAATGTGAAAAAATATATGAAATAACTTTTTTACATTTAACATTCATATGAACTATTTTAATATCTCTATAATATAATAACGGCTTTTGCGACGTTTTAGTACATATATATAGTATTCACAAATAATAATTTTTTTAATGTAATTTCACAAGTAAAAACTAAATTTATGAAGAAATTAAAAGTAATTAAATAGGAAAAAAGTTTAAATCCTATCAATTAAATATCATATAAGAATGTGTGAGATACTCAATAGTTCTCGATATATAAGCATGTAAATAATAATTAATAAGAATTATTAAATTATACATCTAATATTTTTCTTATAAAAAAATTCTATATTCTTTTAGAATATAATATAATTAGTATTATATAGGGAAATCATTTAATGTGAAATATGAAAATCATATGCCTAAAGAATTGTAAAAATTTAATAAAGAAACAACTATTACAATAAAATTGAGATAATTAAATTCTTTCATTTCCTAACACTTTCAATGTATGTAACAAACCTAAGGTTTCTTATAATTTCATAAAAAAGAGACTCATATATTAACTTTTAAAACATATAACATTATAAAAAACATATATCACATAAGTTAATAATAATTGGTTAAATAGAAAACTCTAATACTTTCAATTAAAACAACCATGTAAAGAGAATGATATCATATATTCTATTTATTATAACTACAAATATAAATTATCCATAAGGTTTTTGCTGGAAACTTTTGAATAATAATTAATATTGATTTAACTGTCTTACAATATAATACATGGAAATCATATGATTAACCTAATTTCATATGAGAAAAAAAAAAAAATATGCATTCTTATTATATTATATAAATATATTTACATGTATATAAATGTATAGTATATTTAAAATACATTAGTGCTGATAGTGAGAAAGTGTAAAAAAAATAATGATTATTTATTTATTTTCTAGAATTATGCTAAATAAAACATATGTAAATAAACTATTTTAGTAATATAATTAATTATAATTAAACTATAATGTAGAAGCATGTACAATACACACAGGCAATCATAAATATATTGAAATGAAACCTAATCATTTAAAATATAATACATTTATCAATTAAATATCTATGAAATTAATAAATCATTTAAATTAATAAATTAAAAAAAATAATTATATAAATTTTTTGAGAAAGCATATTATTTTACACTAAGGTAATAAAATACATTACATGTGGAGTATAATAAAATATTAATATATATATAAATGCTTAAATATATATATTTTATATTAAATTTTATATATATACTATTTTTATTGAAAATATCATATATAATTCTATGTATTACGAGTATAATATTTAATAATATAATATAACCAGTTATCATATTTTAACTTAATATATATATAGCTTCTTTACAAAAGAAGCAACGCAGCTTTCATTTCAAAAATAATACACAAATTAAGGCTTTCACAATTTTTTCAATTATAAAATAAAATAAGTTATGAAGAAAAAATTATTTTTATAATTGTTTAATAAATATTATATTCTAAATACCTGAATAGAATATATAAAAATTACTATTTATTAATTCAAAATATATATTCTATTCATTAAAATATAATTAAAATTCACGCTTAAGTGATGAATTCGTTATTAAATCATATAGATATGATAAATATTATGTATTAAAAAATGAATTCATAAATTACAATTTAATTTACGCATAACAGCAAATATATTATGTATTATAAGCGATTCATATTTTATGTAATTCTTTATTTTGGACGATATATTCTCGATTCATAGAATTATTTAAATATAATTATAATTGATATAATATTCCTAATAGATGTATATTTATAATGAATTTTTCAATTACATAATCCAAAATGATTAAAATAAATTAAATCATTATAGTATAAAATCAATATTTTAAGAATATAATGTTTTATATTATTATTCTTATATATGTTTTAATAAATAAAAATTTAACACATTAAAAATATAAAAATTGAAGAAATAATATGTATAGATAGCTGTAGTTTTTATAATAATATATATCTCTTGCATATTTGTGTTATATATTCTGTATAAATAAACTGTTACAATTATATAAATTTATGTGTCATAAAAAATAAGTATAGAATAATATATGCAATTATAATAATAAATTATCTACAATAATAAATATAAAATAATATTTTAATTATTTCAATCCATTGTAAACATTTCACGTTTGGCCTATATACAATTTAAATAGCCATGAGAGACTAATTTAATAATATAACATAGAGAAATATACTAATAAATAAAAAATACAAGAGATATCAAAAAATTAGAAATATAATACCTAAAAAATTAAATCTAATTATTTTTCATAAATATATTTACCCATAATTATACATAATTACATCAGTTGATTGTTTCCTTGGTAATTATATTTTGTGTATATATTCACACTTGCCTATGCAATGATAAAAAAATTAATCTGAGTAATTTATATAGATTTAGAGAGTCAACGAATTATGTATATTTCAATAGAAAATTCCGAAATTTAAATTAATGAATGAGTAAATATGATACCAATATTGATATGAAGTATCCTTATATATATAAATATAATATATATTTATAATCTAATTATATATCACTATTAATGAACATGATCATGAGATTATAGTAATATACAATTTAATGTGTTCAATTAATTTACAAAATATACATACATTCTTTATTTATTTGCATTAAGTCTAAACATATATACATACCATATATCAGTAAATAAATTTACTCGGGATTTAGGGGGAAAAAATTTACTTTAATTACATAATAACAAGTATACTGCATTAATTTAAAGACATTTTTACTTGTAGATGCATAATGAACTCAGAAAATTTTGATATATGATATATTCCTGTGGGTCTTAATGATTTTTTCTTATACAGAGCTTTTTATAATCTTTTCTACTTTATATAAAGTATTTAATATAAAATTCATTGTACATTGGAAATGAAGCACGCTTAATACATTATATTGTTATATATTTGAATAATTATCATCATTTTCAAAAATTAAATTCTACTAAATATTCTTTATTTATATATTTTACATTTAACCTCTAAGGTTTCAATAAATCTAACATTCCTTGTAATACATATATATACATAAATTATTATTAGAGCAATTATCTAGGAATTATAGTTAAAAAATAAATTCCTTTCTGTTATCCATTCTCAAAGTCAAGCATATATTGAGAATTTTATCACAAAAATTATAGCTAATAGTTATATAGTAAGAAGTAAATATATTGGCGATGGTCAGAACCTAATGCGTTGTAGGAGTGTTATATAGGTTTTGGAAATTCAATTATTTATCTATCCTGTATAGGGGATCATCTACGGCAGAATTCGATAAACATGCCTAAATATTCATGAAACAGATAACTTATAAAGGATGAATATGAATGTAAAAAGCAAAAGAGTTCCTATTTCAATTTTTTAATGATGTATAAAATATATGACTTTTTATTTTGATAATGATTACTTGATAAATATACAAAAAAAAACAATAGAGAAGCATATTCATAGAATGTTGATTATTCTTATTAATAAATGGAAAAGCATATACGCGTATTATGAAACTAATATAAAGCAAAATAATACTATATATAGTGTTGTAACTAAAACAATTTTCATTAAATATTTTTCTTTGAATTACTAATATCAAAATTCTAATAAGCTTAATAATAATGCTAATATTAATTTGACTATATTATATAAAAGTTTTAATACATCTATAGAAAAAAGTATTTTAACTACAGTAAATGCACTATAGGGTATCTGTATTCAAGAAAATGAACATGCAGAAGAATAATCAAGAGAAATATATGAACTTCATATATCTAATCCATTTAATAAAAAAAGATTTCTAATTGTATATTTATTTTATTCTGAATTCCAATAAAATACATTGTATATTAAAAGTTATAAAATATTTATACCTTAAACATTATTAATAGAAAATACGATTCATTAGTAATATCAATGAAAAAACATTTATAATTTAATATGTTCTATTATTATACATATCATGATTATGTTGATCTATTAGTTCACTTTACTAGTTACATGCATATCTGCTAAAATTAAAAGGATAAAATTTTTAATAAAATGTATACTTAAAAAATGGCCATGTTTAATCTAATAGAATAAAAATATTATAAGATTTAATGTGGAATATAATTTTTGAAATATTAATTATAAAATTAGATATTATTAAAAACGTTCAAGAAAATATAATATAATATATTTTTATTATATATTTTTTTATGAATTAATTTTATAAATAATTCTCTATATATAACATTCTTGTTTTATTAATATTGAATATGAATTAATGCTAAATCTAGAAGCATAATTCTACATAAACTGAATTTGAAAAATAATTATAAACATTTTTTCAATATATTGTGTTATTTATAATAATAGTTTATACATCCAATATGTAAAAGGCTCACAATTCTTATACATGTAATCATATATATTTCATATACAACCTTTAATTTACAAATATCTTATTGGTTAATTAAGGAAGACCTTCTACCAGTTCATTATTAATTAAAATATATATGCATCCTAAACAGTATTCAAATTTATTTGAAAAGTTTATAGGGTTATTATACAGCATTTGTCTATATTTTCTTGAAGGAAATTTTTATAAGATATGTAGAAGAAAAATATAAACTATAAATATAATAAATTACAATTTTAAATATTCAAGTATAAATAAATTTTTTTTTATATTTCATGAAATGCAAAATAAACTATCATTTACTAATATACTGTTTTTAATAAGAGCAAAATTAAACTTATACTTAAATTCTTGTGTTTGTGATCAATTTTTATATTTGGTAATATATAATAAGCATAGAGTTATAAAAATAAGTGAAAAACATAAGGATTTATATAACATAAATTTTACTGTTTTTTAGATTATCTAAGAGCATATATTAAATTTATATATCCTTATAAGAACATTGTTTTAAAAATATTCTTTTAAATCTTGTGGTGATTATATCAAATACAATAGTAGATGTTATATTACATAATCATTTCAAATCATAAATTGTTTCTACGAGTTCATTATTTTTGTAATAAGCATATTTTTATGTAATATATACAGGAATCTCACTATAATATTATAATGTGGCTTATGCGTATTCGAATTATATAATATGAAAAATATATATGAATTTATTAATATAATACTACATAATTATAACGGTTAGAACATTTTTAAATAAATATATATATCATAATTACTTTTACACATAATAAGAATATATTTATTGTGTATAATGATGTAAATTCAGAATTATTGTAATAAGAATGTTTGAAGGCACATATAAAAATAATAGAACGTATATATTTTTTCTTTATATATCATGCATTATCAATTGCTACATCCCTGATATATTGTTTTTAATGTACCATGAATTTTCAATTATTTTTCAGATATTTTTTTATTTATTGTAATAAGTCACATAAATACTTGATAATGTCTCTGATATTTCTTCATGAAAAGTAAAATTTTTAATAAAATAAATTTAAACCTTTTTATAATTGACGCTAATAAAAGTAAAAAATACCCTTCATTATTTTTGTTAAAAATAAATATACTTTTCTATGAAAACTGTATGAGTTTATATACTGTGAGTAATATTAATCAATGTTTTTAAGTGTAACACGGAAAAAAAAATATATATAATATGCAAATTTTTTATTTATAAAAAATTATTGCATACAGTAATGCTAAAAAATTATTCGTACGAACATTTAAAGTTTATTTTATTGTTATAGACAGTTACACAATATTTTTTTAAATATCCATTTAAAATACTATTATATAATCCATATATGTATATACATATCAAATATATGACATGAAAGATTAGAATGAATTTTTGTATATATTTCTAGTTTCTTTACAAATTTGGATTTTTGAAAGTTTAATTAATACTATATTTGGCTGTAACTAATACTAAAAAAAAAAATTTAATAGAAATACATAATATTTCGTGTCATAATTATATAATTATTATACTATATAATAATAACTGTTCCTTTTTTAAAAATAAATTGGTAAAATGTTAATTTTGTCATTCATATTACCAGAAAATTTATAAGTTATATTTAATTTTTAATTAGTTTTTATTTAATATATTTCGAAGATCATAATTGCAGTGTAAATTGAAATACATTATTATTACTGATATAATTTAATAGGTACATGATTTGTTAAATCTCAAAAAATTTAAGAATTCACATTAATTTTTATGTTTTAATTATAATGATGAATATATAACAAAAAATTTATATATAAATAAAACTTTCTATTATTAAAAATAAAAATAGTTATAACACAATATAAATACGTATAACCAATATAATGCAATTGAGTATTAATTTGTGCAAATTTATTATTAAATAGTAAGCACTGAAAGTAAAAAATATATATGTTAATAAACCAAATAAAGTATGTAAGCATATATATAAGTAATAATGTAAGACAGTAATATTTATAAAAAAAAATGTATATTTAATAACGTTATTTAGAGAATATTATTTTATGAGTTACAAATATAATATGTTTTTTTAAGTTATAATTAATTTTTATATTATTTATTGTTGTTAAATTATAAACAATGTGTACTGTGATTTTTGAGATTATTAAAATGTCTATTTTTAAATAGGTATTCTATACTTAACAAGAGTTTTATAAACACATTCAAAATATGATTGCATTCTATTTTATTTATTTTCGGATTATACCCTAGTTTAATACTTTTCATAATAATGAAATATTTAATATTGAAAAAATTAGTATAGATAACATGTTGTACTATGTAGTAAAGTTAGAATAGTTTATATGTTGTCATAAGCAGCGATATAATATAACATCAACTTATAATTTATATTTTTAAAAAATAACCCAATTCTATTAATCATTCTAAAAAAATCATATGATACAAATTATAAAATTGAAATCAAATTATGTAGATGAACGATAACCATTTTAATTATGTATATATATTAAGTAAAAGTATCATATCCTTTATGTTAGTACTATATTATAGTAAATGCTTCAATGAATATATGATTCAAACATTTTTTGCTATCTCATTTTTGAATATTTCTATAAAAAACTTATTATACACAGTTAATTTCAGTGTATTAATATTGTTATATAGCTGAAAAAATAGTTATAATAATCATATATTAAAGGAAAAATAACAGGCTTGTTAGCTTATTTTATTATAATAATTTACCGTGAAACTCCTGATTATATTTCCTTTTTTAATTACACACAACATTTTATGTTGGCTTATATGAAGTATTCGAATAGCCATTTTTTTTGGTATTGATAAATATATATATTAATAATGCCGCAGATATATTAAATTATTATATCTCTTTATAGTTCCTTCGTTTATATACTATATAATTATAACATATTTTTGAATGATTATGTTTTCATAATGAAGTACGCAATGTTATTTAAAATGTAATATAATGGTAACTACTGTTAGTAAGAACTTTTTTTATGTATATAGTTATTTCCTTTCATATAAATGTTTTTTCTTATGAATTTTTGATGAATAAAATTTTAATCTCATAAATAATACACAATTTTTGGAAAAAATATATTGCAATCATTTATCTAGTATCAATGATCACTATCTTATTATATAACATAAGAACATATAGCACTAAATACAATGGAAGTGTTAATAATTTTATAATCATATATTCTTAAGAATTAATTATATTAACATTGTAAAATTTCACTGAACAATATTTATCTTATACGATGTTATTAAAAAATATAATTTTTAGCCAAGCGTATTGTAAATTTTGTTCACAGCATTAGGAACTATACCTAAATGAAGATATGATTTTATATTACCCTAGATTCCAAGTTTATTTCATACAGTTGCGAAGTATTTAATAAATTCAATTGGATAAAATGCACACATAAAAATAGTGTCTATTAAATGACAAATTATGGCGCACTTATATTATATCGTTATAAAGAAATGCTTATAAGGTGTATGTATATGAATAATTATATTACTATCAATATGTTTTTACAATTATATTTATTCATTTTACAATTTTCATTTTATAATTCCTTACCTATATTGTATGACCTAAATTTCATGTAATTATTTATTACTTACAATTGATATATATACATATATTTATTATATTAAACATCCAACATTTTTATCATAAGATGGATAAGAATATAGTAGAACTTTTGCAGCAATCAATGCTTCTTATCATTACTTTCTCAATTTCCATAAATATGAACTTAATACTTCACGCCTTTTAAATTATTTAAAGGTTCCCATAATTTATAGGTTTCTTTTACGAACATTTATCCGAGTGTTTTTCCTATAGTGTAGTTTTTATATATATCATGCACTGATTATTTAAAAATATGTATCGCGCTTTTATTTAGATGATTATTTTGAATAATATTGAAAACAAATATATGTATATAGGTACTATATTTCACCATATTTTCTTGTCTCTTACATTATAATTATCTACATATATTGAAGTATATTTAGAGAACATCTGTATTTCTTCTTTAAATGCACTTTTTTATTTGTATTATATAGGAATAAAAAAACCTAATAATTATATTACTTGAGCTTAGGTATTATATATGAAGAAATCATTACATATGGACCAGAAGAATATGCTCCACTTACATATATTTATGTTTTATGTACATAGAGCAACATTTATTAAAAAAAATAAAATAAATACTTGAGAAGGATTTCATATGTTAAAGATTACAACCAGTTTCTTTATAATAATAAACTAAAAAATAATATATAAAATAATAAAAGAAACACAATTATTATGAAGAATAATAGATAGCATGAATGTAAAAAATGCATTTTTATATAATAAGTATAATACTTCTTATTACGTAATATAGTAAAGTCCTTAAAATTATTATATATAATTTTGTTTCAAAATTTATAAAATTAGGAGGTTATAATTTGGACTAATTTAATTCAGTTTGTATTTATTATTTTAAAAATATAAATTTAATAAATTTATTCATTAAGTGCGTTATTTTTGTAAAAGCTAAGTAAATATTATATTAATTTATTGATATATATCAATAACATACTTATTATATGTATATGTGATTATTATTTATTCAATTTTAACATAGTATTAAAATAAATAATAATAGGCATTAATGCAATTTGAATATGTATAACGTACAATTGTGAATGAATTTTATCATACATATGTTTTTATTTATGTACTGGAACGAAGCATATATTCTATAAAACAATAAATCATAGGATTATAAAATTACTTTAGACCTTGTATATTATCAAAAGTTATAATGAATAAAAAATATGATAAAAAATGTTAAAGAAAATATAAAATAAAATTGAAACAAATATTAGCTTGAATAATATAACGTATAAAAGAATATTTTAAAAAAATATAATAAAATTATAATGCCTTAGTCATTGGATATAAAATTCTTATAGCTCATAATGTGTCTTGAGATATATAGTATAATATAATTATTAAATGGTCATATGAATAATATTTTAAATTGTTAATTCTCATAATAAAATTACCTTAATATATAGAGAATTAAGTTATTATAGCCATTATATGTAATCTAAATGAATAATAAAAATTAAAATATAAGGACATATAGTATTTCCTTAAAATAAGGAGACGAACAATAATATCTGAAATATTTATTTAGTTTGTATATATTATCACAGTAAATTTTATATAATAATATAATGAAGATACACAATATGTGTTCAATAAAAAAAAATTCTTGAAAATTATGAAAAATTATTTTATAAATCATATATAACAGAAAAAAATAAAATGAATTAACTCAATAAAATTAATTAGAGGACTTGTATCCTGCAAAAAAAAGCAATAATAAAACATAGATACATATAATAAGAATTCATTAATAAAGACAATACACAAAAAAAAGAACTAAAACTATGAAAGGAAGATCGATGTAATTCTAAGGTCTAATTAACATAGAATAAAAAAAAAAATTTAAATTACAATGTAATGCTTAACTCTGTTTCATACATGATAATATGAAAAATGTAATCCCATACTGCAGATACATTAATTATATATATATTAAAATTAATAGCACATATTCTTATTATGTATGTTATTTAGAAATATAGTAGAATTATAGTATTTTTATACAGATTATATCATTAAAATAATGCTAAACACCTTAACATTAATTTTATTATTTTTTTTTAGATGTAATAAAATTTTTTTTTTATTTCTCTATATTATAAAAAATTGATAGTGTATATTTAGCAGTAAACATCAATTATACAATGAGTTTATGACACTTTTATATTAATTCTTTATTATAAAAAAAGTAGTAGAGCTATTATTCATACTATATTTCACTATTTTTATAAATATAAATACGTTTGTTAATTTATTTCATTATTATTTTTATTTTATGCAAAATTTATGTGTCCTATCCGATATGGTGGTAATTAATGTATCTTATAATTATTAATAAATAATATTATGTCTTATAATAAATGTTTATTTCATTGCTCATAAGTAATATAATCATTTTTTAAAATAAAATTATGCTTGTTATATATATATTATTTCTTTTTTTTAGTACAATTTAGTTAAGGATTTTCCTTAATACAACATGATTATAGAATATTATCTTAATAAACCAAAAGATAGCTATCCTGTATGTTCTACAGGATACTTCGGTTCGCATATTGAACTAAAAAAAATATTCAATGAAATTAAATGTAACGCAGCTTTTTCATTTATATCTTATATTAACGAAAATTCTGATACAATACCTAACAGGGCATTCTGTTTATTCCTATATTATTGGCTATATAATGAAATTAAGGATAAAAGAATAAATATGACTATAAATGATGTTTATCCAAAACTTTTTAATGATGGAATATACAAAAATCCCATATGTAATTTTTACATTGACAACAGTATTACCGATAATGATGTGAAAAAGCTCAAAGACATATATGATATGAATACAAAAATTCATGATATTAATAATCTCAATTTTAAAACTTGTAAAAACAATAATATATGTAATTGCGGAGATGAATGTTCAGATATATATGAACGATACAATCATAGATGTAATTCCGATTATGAGAACTCATTTTGTAAAGCATTAGATAATATTAGGATTTTATACAATGGGCTAAAGTTATCTGACAACTGTAATCCATTAAAATATTCAATCCTACCTTCGTTCAAATTCCAATATCCAAGCTTCTCATCATCCAAAACCAACATAAGAGCTCCCGCTATAATTACAATTAGTATAGTATTGGCCATATCTTTTTTTTTATTTATTTTGTATAAGGTCTACAATGATGTTATATGTGTATGGTTATACAGGGATAGTATATTTTTAAGTAATTTAAAATGAAAAAAAATTTTAGAAAACATTTACGCATCTTATATATTAATTTTTTTAATTATGATTTAGTTCACCCCATATGGTTCAAGTTTTCGATGTGCACCTATGAAAAAAAGAAAACAATATAATAATATAGATAAAGAAAAGAATGTACTCGAACTATCTGAAACACCACGTTGCGATTTTAGAATCAATAGATATCATATATTATACAATTCTAAATAATTTTATTGTTTATAATATAATAATCAGAAAATATTATATTTAAAATATATATAAATTACTGTAACAAATATTTACATTGATACATGTACTGAATTTATTTGAAACAGAATTAATTATCATAATATAACAAAGAATAAATGAACATGATTTTTTTGCAATCATATATATAAGGATTCAAATAGAACAATATATAATTTTTGAAGTCTCTTTCACTATGCATATAAATGTAAAACAAAAAGTACAAAATAAGCAATGAATGTTTTTCTTGCTATTATATATTTTTATTTAAATTAAAATGGCATTTATACATTAATAAATGAATAATACATATAAAATAATAATATAGAATATTAGCTAATATGTTAATCCATATTGAAATTACATATATCACTAATGATTAAATATAGTTCAACTAAAATGTATTAACAAAATATTATATATTTAAATATAAAACGATTGAAAATGAATTACTAGTTATTAAATACTAATGCTACACATACATATAAGTATATATATTCTAAATTTATATAAAATTCATATAGAATGCTCTAAAAGTATGTATGTTATTTTATGTCACATTTATAATATTAATATGTAATTTCATATAACTTTTATTATTTTTTGTTAATTATAATTAAAGATTATCATTTAATTGATACAATATTTTTGATTGATTTTTTTTATATTTTGTGTACAAATTTGTATTCCTTTTTTTGTGGTATATTAAATTAGAATTTTTTTATATAATAAGAAAGAAAATTATTTATCTACAGATTTATTTTTTTAAAAAAACCCAATTTATATATATCCTTATATTAAGGATTTTTGAGATGGAAATTATTATATTATTTATGTCATATATACTAGCACATAAGACATGTGAGAATAAATGTTTAATTTATTTTATAAGAATATGATAATGCAGTGTATATAATTATAAAATATATAAGACAAATATATAGAATTCTATATTTTATATAAAAAATATACCATTCATTTTATGTGCTCCAAAGTGATCTCACATATGTATATATACGAAATTTAAACATAGAATACATAGCTAACATTTTATAATCTAGTCATATAATCAATATATAAGGCACTAAAAAAATATAGAGAAATTAAGAAGTATATGAAAATTCATATTTGTATAAGGAACATAAATAAAAAAGCAAATTAAACTACTTAAGTATGTATTTTTATTATAATTCCTATTTTATGAAAAATATGTACGCAGTTAAAACTAATATGTATATGTAACTGATAAGACAATTACTATATGATCATAGAACGAACTATTTTTATTATATATATGTTTATATACATTACTTAACTAAAAAAATATATGAATAGAAATTTTTTTAATAAGAAATTAATATAAATTATTTGTTTTCATGGTTTTATTTCTATAAATAAATATAAATATATAATAAAACTATCAGCATATACCAATAAAATAATATGTGCTGATAAGAATGAATTTACAGCTACAATTTTTTAATGAATATATTACCCCCAATTTTATATGCTATATTTATCTATTCTTTCATATTAGTCCTTTTATAATAGAATAAAAATTATATTATCTCAATATTATCCATCAGAGCAAGTGCTTGTGAAACAAAATATATTTATGATATATG
>NW_021628941.1:18172-18608 GCF_002157705.1 Plasmodium gonderi
ATAGGTAAATTATAATAATAAGGTTTATCACATATTTATCTTATAAAAAAATTATTCCTATAAAAGATTATTTAATCCTATTCAAAAACTCTGAAAGATATTAAATGATTTATTAGATATATATTAAAGTATGTTCATAATTATGCTATTATTGTAAATATTATAATTTTTTATTAATTGAAAATTACATAATATATACGATAAAATAAAGAACATACAGTTCATATTTATAAATAAGTTTATATGCAATGTAAGGAAGTTTTTATGTATAAATAGTAAAAAAAAATTAAAAAATCTGTAGATTTTAGAATATCAATTGTTTAAAGACAAAAGCATTATATAAATTAATAATATATAGATTTATAACATTATACTAATAAATAGTGTAAAATAATGTAGATATAAATTTTTATATATAATATATTTGTACTATAAG
>NW_021628941.1:18763-29843 GCF_002157705.1 Plasmodium gonderi
AAATATATATATATTATAATGTGTAATCATTATATATAAAATAGATATTATGATTCCAACTCTATGATCTAAAACAAAAAAACTTAAAGATATAAAATAAATCCTAAAATTAAAAAGTCTTAAAGTTATATATATAATGCTAAACCCTAAAAATCTATATATCAATCGATCAATTTAAATCCATGTAATCTATTCGCTTTTACCTACAATTATGCATTTAAAAATATGAGGGTAATATATCAAACAAATGATTAGAAGAACACTGAATTATATATATAAATGTATTATATATTATTTAAAATCTTTGACGTATTTAGAACACTATTTTATATTTAATTTATTACAATTACCTTGTTAATATTTCTATCAACAAATAAAATACAGCCAGAATTATAAGGAATATTTATGTACAAATAGAATTTATCCAAAATTCTAAAAATTCATATTAACACTCTATATATATAAGGATAAATCAAATTGAATCTTTTTAATAAATATTAATAATATAATGCACATACATATTATGTCTTATATACAATTATATATATATTAAATTCAAAGGGATCTCATATTAAAGAATATTTAGTTTTTTATTTACTGAACTGTATTAAGCAATTTCCCTATACATATTGAGAATTTTTCTTACGTTTACACCGATAATTCTGTATATAAATATATTTAGGGCACATACTTGTTTCATACTATTATATTTAATTTATATGTATTATGATATATTATAATAAAACATATATAATAAAAGTTATTATTTATAATTAGGTATTCAGTTTAGCTTTTTTAATGCTCCGTATAATAATAAAAATATATACAAAAAGAGATGGAGAAATATAGTGGGAATAAAAATATATTAATATTTTAAAGAAAAATAAATGACAAATATATATATATATATATATAATGTATTCACCTAGATTATTCTTATAGATAGAATATAAGTATCGCAAAATATAATTTTATGAATGAATTATATATATTTATTTGTTAGAAAATGTATCTTTTAATAAAAATTTTATAGAATAAAAAAATAGCATATTTATTTTCATCTTTTAATATATATTGCATTAATTCTATATTAATAGGCATATATATTAATATAATACTGTATACTATTTTCATTCAATTTGTTGCGTATTAATTATGGAAAATCAATAGTATGTATCAAATATACGTGTAAAATATGTATTATATAGTGTTATATGTAGATAAAAAGGAATACATACTTTATATATATATTAATTTGCAACATATAATTAATATTATACAATAATACCATAATCACGAAACATTGTCAATACTGTTATACTAATATACTAATGATGTTTTTATATAATATTTAAAAAAATAATTATCTAATATTTTATTATTTTTGGAAAAGGCACATTTATTTAATAATATCTAAATGAAAATTTAATGCTTATGTTACTTATATAATAAATAATATAGCACTTATATGGTAATACAATAAAAACAATGATAACTATATTTATGTATACACACAGGAAAATATATTATTTCTTGATATTTGAGCTTTACTTATTTACTACATTGCATATATATATCTTTTTTAAATATTTATAATAAATAAATGATTTTTATAAAAATATTATTCATATAAAAATTAAGTAAAATTTACGTCAAATTATTATAGCTTCCTTTACAGAATATTTAATTGGAGTATAAATAATATAAGACATTTTGGATTATTAATAAATAATTAAAGCAAAATAGTAATAATATCAGACTGAAAATAATATTGTGAAAATTATATGCGAAAATAGTTATAAAAACATTAATACATATATTATATTATATTTTTTTTTTTTTTTGCTTATATAGAGGAATAACTATCGTTTCATTTACAAAATTTCGCGAAAAAAATAATTTGTTTGGCTTATTGGGCATAAATTATTTTTGAGCTTAATAAAATGAAGAAAAAATTAAAATAAAAAATATAATAATATATTATGGAATAATTTTACCTTGAATAAATATATATAAAAAAAAAATAAATAAATAAATACACTATATCAAACATCTAGGAGTTATTGTATATAAGTAAATTTTTTTATTAAACATTATATTATATAATGAAAAAAACATTAATTCATTATAAAATAATATATGGGTATGATATATATTATAAAATTATATGCTTTTATTATTTTTCATATTCATACATAATGTAACATTTATATGAATAAAATATTATATAATTTAAATCACATTTATATGTAAATATATGTATTCTGAACTTAAATAATTGTTTACACTGTACCATATACTAATATTTATATATATATAAATTGTAAACTGTTATGAAATAGTATTACTTTAATTTAATATAATTCGCATAAAATAAGATATATTACATTCTTGTGTTACTAATATTATTTATAAAAATATAATCTAAGTCCTAATAACTTGCTAATAATTAACAAAATTAAAATATTTAAAACAAAAATAAGCAAATAAAATATGTGCAGAAGCATGGCTTATTAAACTTGTCTTTTGAACTAATGTACTTTATAGATATAGGAGAGCATATATTTTTACAATGTAATTAAAAACATAAAATAAATAATTTATTATAAAATTATTTACTATATTATATATAGGATTTATATTATAATATGAATTAGAAACATTATAAAAGTTGTTCTATATATAATGTAATTACGTATATAGTGTTCTTTTATATTTTATTATATATTTCGAATTATATGAATATATTTTATTATATTATAATATGTTTTTTAGATAACATTTTCTTGCCTAGAAAGAATAATACTCTGTTTTAAATGTAAAATGAATTTAATAAAAGTGTGAATTTCATGTTACATATGTAGAATTAAATAACATCATGTATGTTATTATATGTGATATGAAAATTAGATTTTCCTTGATATTTTTAGCAAATAAAAATTTGTTATAAGAAGTGTAGAACATTTTTTTTTTCTTTAGAAATTACAAAGAATATGACGAGTGACACTATATCAGAGGATGAAGACGTATGATTTAAATGTTTAATAAAATTAGGATTTATATATATTATTCTAATATATCATATTTAATTAAGAATTAATGTCACATTTTATTCTTAAAATTTTTATAATTTTTCTCTATTTTATGACGTTTATTTTTAGTTCAGTTTTAGTGGTATGTTCCACACATGCACAAATGGTTTCAACTGGGATATAAACTCACAAAGATCTAATGACGATGAAAAATTTACAGGACTTTGTAACAATTTTTATTATGCTGTAAATGATGCTAAAACTCTGGATTATAATTTTATTAAATATTGCAAAGTTCTTGGTATATATTTAAAGCATATAGAAAATAATAAGTCCAGTTTAAATAAAGTATCATGTTGTAAATTATTTTATTATAGACTGAAAAATGATATAATGGATAAAATTTCATTAATAAAATGTAGTAAAGTTAAAGACTGCTATCAGAAAATGATCGATCAAAATACAATTTATTCTGGAACAGACATATCTGATATATGTATAAAATATTCTGAACATATTGAACAAGATACATTTAAAGTATTGGCATATATGTTTGACATATATACATACATCGATCTTTTTAATAATCGCCATATGAGCAACACTGGAAAAGTGAGAGAATTCAAAAGTAAAATTAATGACTTAGTAAATTATCATTATAAAAATAAAATCCGACTTAAGGCTGAACTCCAAAAAATTATAGAAATATGTCAAAGATATATAACTTCTTGGACGTCTTTTCCAAAAGTTCATGACGCAGGGGTTCTAAAAGAAGATAATTGGATAAGCGAAATAACAAGGAAAATAGAAATATTAGGTAATGAAACATTGAAAGAGGAAAGGGCAGAAGATGTAAGAATTACAGGAAATTTGCAAATGCAAACATTAGATGAACAAATTTCAATGAGCCATGTGATAGATGATATATCAAACACAGGAATAAGTATTGGAACTATTTATATATCTTTTTCTATATTAATAATTACGTTTATTTTGTATAAAGTTAAAAACAAAATAAATATAACAAATTTATGTTGTATTATAATTTATCATAGAAATATTTTTAAAATATACATATAATATAAATAAACAATAAATAAAGATATTATTTTATTTTTTATTCAGTATACTCCTCATTTTTCGTTTTTAAAACCAAGGGTAAGGAAATTAAGGAGGGTGTTGAAAAAAAATAAAAAGAAAAACCTTGGTCTTATGGACACATTTGATTTTGAATACAAAAATTCTTTAGATGATATGTATAAAATAGCATATAGTTAAATTAGCAAAAACCAATAAATAAGTAATATTCGTTAATGGATCCAATTTATTTTATATTAATAAACAAAATATAACATTTGAATTTGTTGTAAAAAATTAATATAATTATATTAATATGATATTATATTGAATAGATAATAAAGAATGTCTATAATACCTAGTTAAATGTCATAATATATGAAAATTCAATTTTGAATTATTAATACAAAAGGAAGAATAAACATAAATATAATATAAAAATAGAATAAATTAAATACATATATAACATATCCTTATTTACTAAAATTATGGTACACTATAATAATTGATTTACAGATACATGCATTGTGTTTTCAACTCACACTAAATCTCACAGAACAAAATATTATCTGTTAGAGGAAAATTATACTATAATATTCGAATATCATTTTTCTGATTGTAAATACATATATATAATAATTTATTTGTTTGAAATAATATTGAAAATATTATCATTGTTATACTTTCTTTTTGGCGAAATCATATATGTGCAACTCATGAAAGTATTGTGTTGATATTTTATATTTTTTTCGAACTAATATAATATAAACAAAAAAAAAGGGTAAAAGAAATGAAATAAACAATATAATTAGCGCAATAATATTTTGCGAAACATATGTACTTGCTAACAATGTATATCTATAAAAATTAGGATATATTTAGTGTATGTAAATATGTAGAATGATTACAAATTAAAATATATATGCATAATTATAATGGAGTCCAAAATAAAAAATACGATTCATAATTATTATATATTATTGTAAAAATTTTTTATTAATTATCTAAATTAGTTATATATATATTTATTCCATTGATAATCATTAAATACTATTTTTTAATTAGAGTATAGCTCTCCAAGGCCTTTCAGCAAATAATTGAAAAAATGCAAAAATAATTTGTCCAAAAAAATGGGTATTATTTTTGCAAGTTAACAATAATTTTCATATTAATTAAGGAAAATATAAAGGATAGTAAAAAAATAAGATATTATTTAGTTTTATAATAATAAAGTAAAATTTTTAATTTTTTTTACATGTTGTACAAAAATAAACCTATGCAATTATATATTATATTTTTTGAATTTTCACTGTATTGTACATTTTAAAATAGTATTTTTTTGTTAATTATATTATATAGTACCCTGGTGTTTATTTAAAAATTATATATATCATGGAATCATATATTCTTTTTATATTATATTAAAATATCATACCTTGAATGCTTTATAAAATATATATCTACCATATACTATATGTTTTTTTATATACTATTTATATATTATAATGATTAACGATCATACTTAGTTATAATTCCATATTTAACAAAATCAAAAATATAATAATATATATGAAAATGAAATAATAAAGTATGAAATCATATTTTTCAACGTTAGAATATAATTTAAATACAATTTAGCATTTATGCAAAACATTAAATATGATAAATACATGAGTTACGAATTATACATTAATATAATGTATTAAAATTATTCCAACGTTGAAATATAATTCTACTTTTATAATTATGTTTTCATTACAAACTAAGTATATATTAAACTTCACGTGTAATATGATTTCATCCTATTTGATACTTATGAACAATTTTCTAGTAAGTGTTTTCTGAAAAATAATTAGAAATGAGACATTAAGAATTAGCATATAATTTAAGTATTAATTATATTATTAATATTAGAAAAACATCAAAAAATATGATATACTTCTATATTATGAAACAATAATTCCATAATAATAATATACTAATGTCTTTGCACATTTATATAATTTTAATTTATTCTAGTATGAGCATAATAAAAATTTTAAATATATAATTTAAATATAATCATGAAAAATAATAGATTGATAATACATAACCTATTTATAATAGCATAATTATTAAATATTATTATATAATTGTATCAATAATTATATTTATTAATCGATTGAAAAATATGTGTTTATAATTAAATAAAAAGAACTTAATTATTTTAATGAATATTTATATAATTAAAAGTAAACATTTTTATTCATATGTAATAGAAGAAAATAAGTGTAACAAATATAATAAATAAAATTTATTAAAATATTATAAGAATACAATAATGAATAAAACGCTTAAAAGAAATCAAAAATTAACATCTGGTACAGGCTTTAAATAAAATTTGAGACAAAGATAATAAAAATAAATATACTGATTTTTATATGAAAAGGATCTGTAATCTTAATCTTAATGTAATATTCAATACATTTATAAAAGAACCCCATACTCTATAATAATAAAATGTATATTTTAATTACCAAAGTTAATGATGTTTATTTTATTTTTATAAATTTTAGAAAAATAATATAATTGTATATTCCCAGTAATAATAAAAAGTGACACGTTTTTTATTTTCAAAATATAATTATATAAATAATACCTTGTGATATATTTAATATTATGTATACACTTGAATAAATAATATACAAAAATTAAAATATGCAGGAAATACATAAAAAGAAAAAACTAATTGTCAAAACTAAAATCATGAACTCTTAACCCTTATATATTCACCATGCTTTTATGCGTAATTTCAACAAAGAATTCTATTTTCTTTTTAACTAAGCATTATGTTTATGTTTTTCATATATTCCTTAATATGATTAATAAAACATACTACATATCACAAATAGTACCATATTATAGTTTGAATAAAAATTAATGACTCTTACATTTCATTTTTCTTTTTTCCATCAATTGTATAATTTTAATAATCAGAAAATAATATTTTCTAGTACCATGTACGATTCTTTTTAAAATTAGTAAGTTATGTGCTAGTAAGCAACAATATTTTATTAGATTAATTTGAAAAAGCATATAATCATACTCAATAAGGCAAAATCTATTTTAGGATAAAATTATTATCATATCTATTGCAATATTATAATAAAAGTACATATCAATTTCCATTATTTTTATATAAATTGGTTCATAAGGATATGTTTTTTGTAATATTATTACTTTTTTTTTTTTAGTCTGTATCTTTATATTCATTAATTACAGAATGTGATAGTGCCATGAATAATTTTCTTAACAACAAAGAAACTTGGAAGAATGCCTGAATGCAAATTAAAGGAGGAATTTGTAATATTTTTAAAACAAATGCTGTTTATATATTTTATGAAGCTATGTGATATTTCTATAAAATATTTACATTAGCAAATAATTCATCTTTGCAATCAGACCCTTTCATATATATGCATTATTGTCTACATAACTATAAACTAAATAATGGAACTTATAATAGAGAGATAAAGAATATTTATGATAAATTCATCAGTATAGCTTATAATGTCAATTATTTAAAGGTTTTTCTTGTGAATAATCAAATAAATAATACTTATGATGAATTATAAACACTCATAGGTATATATGGTATTAATATAGGAATCCATAGTATAGAAAATTCTAATTTCAGTGTGTTGAAAATAAATGGAGCTATGCCAGGTGTGCAATTATATACAATCTCCTAATGAATTCTAATAAATCAAAGCGTGCTTCTGATTTAAATAAAGAAATAATGAATATTAGGAAAAAATTTAATCATCTATAATCAATAAGTGACTATGAAATAAGTTTATCCGAAAGATTACCTTCTCTTCAAAGATAAAAATTAGTATTTCCTCTTATATTCCTGCTGTTATAATATTATTATTAACATGTGTATTTCTTATTTTATATAAGTTAAATAATATATATGTTTACTCTATAAAATAATTGTTAAAATAGATTAAGAAAAAATATAAATATCATTAAAAAAATTATATTTTCAATTTAACATGTTTTCTTTTATTATTTCACTCCTTATGGTTCATACTTTGAATCTGCTATAAAAAGGGTAAGAGATGTATTTAAAAATACATATGAATAATGTGATACAAGGAAGTCATGAGATACATATGAAAATAATTCATGGAATAGTGGATATAATATGTTATATAATTATGCACAGTAACACAAATAAATATATAATTACAAGACGTTGTTCCATTTAAATTGAACATAAAAAGGAGAATATGAATGCTTTTAAATTTATTTCTATTAATATTTTTTTATAAATATTAAATTGTGCTTATAATATAATAAAAAAGATATAGATTCATTAGAGAACATAATTTAATAATGCTTCAATAGAAATTATAGGTAATGTTAATAATATAATTAATTCGTTCATGTAGAATGAATAAACATAAAATATATACATTTCATAAATTTACATTTTTTTATATTCAATAGTTTGCGTTAATAAAATTTTTTTTCTTTTACAAAGTGACATCTCATTTATATAATAATTTAATGACACTGAAATAAGACATTTACATATATATCATACTATTCTATTATATATGATTATGTAAAAATGTATGTTTGAATTATCAAATATAAATGATGAAAAATGATTTCCTTTCTTAGAATGATATTTATAATATTCATATGATCTTTTTTTACAAGGTAAATTAGTTTTCCCCCAATATATGACAATAATGTATGAAAATTTTAATTACATGTAAGCTGCTTAGCTAAATGGAAGGACTTGAGCACAAAATACATCATTTATTTGATTCATAAAACATACTTTTTTTTTAAATGACTTTCTTTCTTTTTTATATTCATATATTTTATATATAATATATGTGAATTTGACCATTAAATTATATTAAACAACATTTATCTTAGTTAGAATTATTATTACATTATACCATTCCGGATATATAAGTAATAATATATAAACATATCGTATATACCATCTATTTTATTATAATAAAATAAATTATTATATAAAACTCTATTTCGATTATTAACATACAATGAACGTTATATATATATGAATCATATAATTATATAAATAATAATAATATTAAATCTTAATAGCATTTTAAGGTAATATATATGTATAAATAAAAGAAAATTACATTTTGTACAAAAGTATATGATAAACATTAATTATCACATTCTAACAAATATAATTACATCTAACATTTATACTTCAGAATTTAAGATATAGCCTAAATTTGACGTTAATTTTAATTATTCGTATTATTTATATTTTTTATTAAGCATTACATTAATTTTTTATTTTAAATCAAATGATCCCTTATAATGTACATTCTAGAGAGAAACCCTTTTTTTTTATGTATACTTAAATAAAAAGAATTTAGTAAATATAAGAGAATAAAAAGCACATTTGAAAAAAAAATAGGTATATACATACAATAAAAGGATACCAATATATTTTTATATTATTTATAACATATATAGAAATTATGTTAATTACTCTCTATACAACTGTATATATGCATAGGTAATAACAACGAGTGTGTACAGAATAGATGTTTATTTTGTCACCGTGCGTAATAATAAAATTTTTATAATGAAAAATTGAATTAAAAAAAAATATGTTATGAAAATACATAAATTTACTTTTATGTTATATTTTATAATATACCTTACAAAAAATAGTATGCAAATTAAAAAATCTACTACGAGATCTAGTATATAAACAAGGAAAGTTTTTATTTTATATATATCGTTTATTTAACGTAATATATAATACCTTAGTCTGCATATATATCCATATTTAGGTAAATTACAATATTAGGTGTGTTAATTCATATATAAAATTTATTTATTACATTACGCATAAAAATTTTAACTAGCATTTTTCATTATGTCATAGCATAATATTTCATATATTCTTTGTAAAAATATATAATTGTTTAAAAGTATAATAATAAATATGGTAACAAATATAATTTTTATTCATCTAAATATTATTTATATAGAATAAATTCGAAGCTATTATTTTTACATGCAAGCACAAACATTAATTTCTATGGTGACAATAACTTTCAGTTAATACAAAAAATTATAGATAACATAAGTAAAATTAATTAAATTAATTATGTGTTGTAACATATAATAAAATATATAATTCTTTAAAAATATTTTATATTCATGAAGAGAAAAAGTTATAATAATCTTTTACTTTTTGTTATATTGCATATTCTCCAATGTCTTATACATACAATTTATATTTAATAACCATAACTGCGATATTAGGCAATGATTATGCCTTTTCTTCTTTAATATTACACGTGAATATAGAAAATATTACTTATTTGATAATTAAGTATTTAACACATATTTAATATTATGTTTATATTTATATAATGTTCTGTCTCATACTATATGTGTCTTTAGTAATATTTTTTAGATATGATTTCCAATGAAATAATGGTGCAAAATAAATAAATAAACTATCTATATTTAATAAAATCATTATATTTAATTAATTCAAAATGAATATAACAAAGTAAGTTTTTATATTGTATAATTGGTATATTATTATTGTTGTTTTACTACACATAAATTAATTATACATAGTATTATCCATGAAAATATAGCTTATTATACACAAAACCATTGAAAAAGAACAATCAGTATTAGGTAAGGATATTTTATATATTAAATTTACATATGTATAGACACATTATTTGAGGCATTTATAAGAAATTAACTATAACAATTAAATAAGCATTTATATTATATATATATATGCATTATTTATTGTAAATCTTATGCTAAGATGATATTAAAATCGATGAACAAAAAAAAATATAAATAGGATGATAATAATAAACCACTGTATTATATTATCCATAAATACAAAAAAAGGCAATTCATATGGAGATAAATAATTTTAAGAATCATAA
>NW_021628942.1:0-529 GCF_002157705.1 Plasmodium gonderi
TATATTTTACAAGAACATATAAAATTCATATACATAATAAACTATTCTAACAGATTAAATCATAGAAGTGTTATATGATTAGGATAACGATAGTATTTTTTTTAATGAAATCAATAAGTAATATTAGTTATATCCATTATATGAAACATTTATGTATACATATACATATATAAGAGCATATAATTTTCTTTTTTATAACGAGTTACATTATGAAAACACATATCAAATATATAAATAAATAGAATGATATATGAATCACATAATATTTTATTTCATGGACTCTGATGTTCCTTCACGAGATAAATGAAATAAAAATATATATTTATATTTTATATATATTCTAACTATTACAACGAACGTGAAAATAAAAAATAATTAATGTTGTATGACAATCACGAATAAAGTAAAAATACCATTAAATTATAAATAAAATAATTTATGGAATGAATTTTACCGAATTAGAAAAAATCGTAAAAAATTAAATGAAATAAATATATTTAATCAATGAATGAAACATATAAAAAGAAAA
>NW_021628942.1:744-17686 GCF_002157705.1 Plasmodium gonderi
CAAGAATAATAAAAAGAAGAAATAATGTCTGTCTAAAATTTAAAGTTGAAATCATAATTATAACTCAATAATAGCCCACAGAACGTTATCACTGAAAATAGGAACATAAGCATGAATGAGCAATCGTTAATTCCTCAACACTAATGATTTTCATTTATTCATGTCCTTTTGCCTATAATAATTATGTATAATTTAAGCTTTTATAGTTTTTTTTTATAAATGGTATGAAAAATTATTGTACATTATAATCAACATTACTCAAAATAATCTATACCTTAAAATGCTTTAAAGGCTAATTTATAGTTAGAGAAAAAAATAGAATATATTATTAAGGAATAAAACATTAAATAATATTGTAGGAACGTTAATTCTTACAATATTAGGAAAAATCATTATATGTTTTTTTCGTCCATAATGTATTAGAAAAATATAAAATATTGCTATATGTATTTATAAATAATGTATCCTTTCTAATATCCTTATAATTTATTTTTTATATAGTCCGTTATTATAAGCATTCCGTATAATTCATATTCATTAGGAGTTATTACACTTTTTTTTATATTTTAATTTGATACATTCTTTTTTTTCATTATAAAATATTCATCCTTATATGCATTAATATTTTTATATATACTTATGGTGCCTATAATACAGAATTGACGCAAA
The DNA here is from genome assembly GCF_002157705.1 of Plasmodium gonderi. NCBI lineage: Eukaryota > Apicomplexa > Aconoidasida > Haemosporida > Plasmodiidae > Plasmodium > Plasmodium gonderi. Next base: position 1,414 of record NW_021628942.1, read on the forward strand.
ATACAGATAACATAATAATATCTTCATGTGAAAACTTTTGTTTATTGTTTTTATGTAATACTAATATAAGAGTAATAATAAAAGCGCACAGAAAAACAAGCGTAAATATTAAGATTATAATAAAATAAACAAAAAAAAAAAAAAAAATACTGAATATTGAAGAAATATCTGTATATAAATCCCACAGGATTTTAAACAAACAAATGAAACAGAAAGTTTTGTGCTTTCTATGTAATATAATTCTTGAGAAACATGCATATTTAATAAAATAATTTTCTATTTGAAATAAAAGTTTTGGCATATTTATTTGGAACATAACCCTATGCACAAAATAATTATTGAACAAAAAAGCATAATTGTTCACAGAATATAGTAATATATTGATTATATTACCTTTAACTCACTATTTATTTTTTATGAATATTTTAATTTATTAAGAATTTTACAAGTTTCACAAATTTACTCATTATTATATTAATAATTTCTGTGTTAACTGCATTAATACACATATATTTAAAAAAAATTATTAGAACAAAATATTTTTGAAGCAATCTATAAGCAGTGAATCCATTATATATATACGTATAAAAATCTCTTTAAATGATCCTAATCACTTTATACGTATTTTCATTGTATCATATATATAGTAAAACCATTCTGAAAAATAAATTCGAATATAAAAATATATGTAGATTTGAATACTAGAAAAAATAAGATTGTTCAATATGCTTATATATTTAAATGAAATTAATTACATATTATTGTGATTTTATTTTTCAGCATCGCTGATTCTTCAATATAATAGATTAAATATATAGTTTAGAGACCTAAAAATTATATTGAAATTGTTATAATATATGTAGACTTTTAAGAATAAATATTAATCCAATTAAGTTGAACTATAAACATATAACTGTGTAAGTCTATATCCTAGATATTTGTAAGTATACTAATATAATATGTTCTAAATCTCAAAATATTTCAATGATAAAATATTTTCTCTTCTTAGTTATTTTAAAAATTCATAATTTTGAGTATTTCTTTAATTTTTCTTTTATAGATGATATAAAAATTTAGAAAAATATACCTATCTAATATGTTTTAAATAAAAATATAAAATTATACATATTATGGAAAACAGAAAATATAGTATTCCTTTTTAGTTCTTTTAATTTTTCTTACTAATAATTACAATAAATATATTATTAAAATATTTTCTATATATAGTTAGAGCGAATAATACAAATAATTATATATTTTAGAAATTCCAATTATAATGATAAGAATAGTGAAGCATCACATTTAGTACGTGTTACGTCTAGATTTAATACAATATATAATAATGTAGATATAAGAACATTTAAAAATATAGCTCCGATTATGGAAAATATTCTTATAAATAATGAACATATGGTAATTTATGTAAACATAATATAGATATTGACTTAATAAATGAAAATAATTATTTAAATATATCATAATATATATAATGTTAAACTATGCAATATATTTTTTTATGTACACGTAGAATAAAATTCGATACAGAACTTATATATATCCTATATTATTAGGTTATTCATGAGCACAATTATAACACTATTTTTATCTTTACTCTTTCTTTTTTTTTAATTCATAAAATTAAGTTTTAAATATATTTAATTTTATTTTATAATAATAATGATATACAACATACGAATATTTCAATCTGAAAATATTGTTCCCTTGGTTGTACACGTGGTTTTTAACATTAATAATTTAATTGGATTGTCTCTTATGGATTAAAAAAAAAAATAATAAAGGACACTAAATATTTTTATAGAGTATGCTTTATTCATTAATTAACATTTTATATTTGGTAAATGCTTACCAAATAAAATAAAAGCTTATGATAAGTTTAACATCGTATATGATATAAAACAAATACCATAAAACATAATTGGAAATATCCGAAATAAACATATTTGTAGTTATAAATACCAGTTTATATGCATAATCTGGTTAAATATATATAAGGAGAATAATTGATTCATTATAATTCATTTTTTTCATTGTTATATAAATATTATTAATGTTATTATAATATCCATTAGGTAATAAAATTATATGATAATACACATTCTCTTTTAAACCTTTTTTTATAATGTTTGCTTCTTTAAATAAAATTATTTATATAACTTGTCTAAATAAATTATATATAGATATCTCATATTTTTTTAATTAATATGTATGATAAACAAATGTATTCAAATATTTAAACCTTCTAAGAATACATTAAAAAACATGAATTCTGTTCTTTTATAAGAAATTTCATATAATCCATTCATAATAGCAATAATTATCACTTACTTGTAAAAATATTAGGGATTTTATTATTGTTATTGTAGCTGAAAATAAAAAATTATACGAAAACTTGTGGGAAAATTGATAATGCTATTCTCGCACAATAATATTGCAATCTCTATGATTTTGGATAATTTCATGTATAAAATAAATATAATTTTTATTTTTTATATTATATTTATAATATATTTTTGATAACTATGTAATATACATGACAGAAATTTCTAAATTAATTTTTTAATCTAGTAATGAAGAAATTATACATTAAAAAAAAAACAATTTTTACATAAACTAAATGAAATACATAATTAATTATTATGATATTAATTGTTAATTAAACAAATTTTTATACATATATGAAAAAAATAAAATACCTTGTGATGAACTCAATATGTATATAAATTAAATATTGTACAGCATTATGTATTACATTATATTAAAATATTTTTTTCTTATAATAATTATGTTTTAATTGTACTTTTGTATATATACATCAGGAGTTGTAAAGAACAGTTTATGAACAAACACAAATATTTTAAAAAAATAAATTTAATAAATACTACAAACTGTTATATGTGGTACAATCTGTTATACGATAAAATTATTGATACATTTGACCTATTTACTGATAAAAAAATGAAACATTATATATTCTCTCTAGTTTCATATTTAGGTAATCATATTGAAATCCGTAACTAAGTCCAAAAATAAGGAATTAAAATCATTACACATTATTTTATAAACATATTATATTATGCAACAAATAAATACTGCTATATATATTTATTAAAAATAAAAAATATATATATATTTATAATATAAAAATAAATTTATCTAATATACACTATTATACAAAATTATACTAAAATATTATCTATGATATATATAGAACATAAATACTATGTTCCGCAAAAAATGAAAATATGAACACAAAAATTCTTTTTGAAAAAATATAAAAATCATGAAGCACACACATAAAACAGAATATATAAAAAAATAAGTTAATCCTATATGACAAAAAATTATGTAATTTTAAGGAAATACAAAATGTTGACCCAAGAACATATCTTGAATCCTGCAGCATATTGAAACATTATTGGAACATATATATTTTATTATTTTAACATGAAAATTATAGAAAAAAAATTTAAATAAAAAATATATATATTAGTAAAACATGTTTTACAATAATATTTGTTTAATTTAGACAGATTCCAAATTTTTATAATAAAGTGTAAATATTAATATATATATGTACAATCCTTCTTATATTTACAAAAATTTATTTAAATTTTCCCGTAGTGTAATGTATATATAAATAAATTCAATTTATTTACCATATATTCTTATGTATTATTTTATAGTATATTCCTGATAATAAATAAAAATTATTCGATTTTATTCACATAAAAATTTATTCAATTCAATAATTTTTTGTATTATTATAAATACTTAAAATATGAGTTTCTCTAATCCATTGATTATTGATGTATATTATTATTTGTCTTCAAATTTTAAATTTACTTTACTGAGATAGAATATATATGAGTTTGTAAAAAGTAATAAATGACTTTAGAAATATATAATTTAATATTATTTTATACATTATTATATTTGTTTTTAGTTCGATTTTAATGGTATATTTCCTACATCTATTGAAAACTTTAATGTGATTGAAGATAAAATTGGGAGAAATTATGAAACAGATACTTTTTTTACGGCATGCATTAAGATTAATAGTGAATTTAATATATGGGGAGATAGTTTTCATAGTATTTGTGTTGTTCTTAGTAACTACTTAGATAGTATAAAAGAAAAAGAAACAAGGGATATAAAACCATATTGTAAGTATTTTAACTACGTGCTAAAAAGTGAATTAAAAAATTATAAAACTTCATGTAATGGAGAAAAATTGTGTTACCAAAAAATGATGGAAATATATAAACATTATAAAAAAGTTGATATGGATAAATGTAAAGATGATATAATTGATCTTACAGATGATATATTTACAATATTGAATTATCTGAATTCATTGTATAATTATCTTAAAAAATTAAAAAATAACAGTAGTATATGTAATTTCGGCAGTAGCTGTTTTAATAATTATAAGGATTTTTTACATAAATGTAAGAGTATACAAAATAATAGTCTACAAGAATTGCAAAAAATTGTTGAAAAAGAATATAAACCTTATATCCATATGAACCATGATGTCTTGGATGCATCAAAACACATGCATTCTTCCCCATATGCCTCAGAACACGCACATTCCTTCTATAGTATAAGTGCTCGAAAGGTTATTTTAATTTTATTTATTATTACTCTTTCATTACCAGTAATTCCATTTTTTTTGTATAAGGTTAATAATTTTAATAAACTTATGAAATTTATAATACAATAAAATTTAATTTTCGCATAAATAAACATAAAAATAGGCCCTAATATATGAATAAAAATACAACATTTCATCTTTATTGTCAGTATACTCCAAGTCGTTTATATTTACAACAAAGGATAAGGAAGTTAAAGGAACTTTGGAACAAAAAAAGAAAAAAGAAATTCACATTAATAAGCTCATTTGATTGTAAATACGAAGAATATATAGATAAAGGTCTGGATATATCATATAACGTATTAGAATAGTACTAAAAATTTTATAATAAAAAATAATATATAAACATACTTGTTTTAATTAGTACAACAAAAGCATTTATTATGAGTATAAACATTTGAACAAAAAGAAAATATAAAACAAGAAATATATAAATTAATGAAAAAAATGTAAAAAAGAAAAATAGAATTAGCATTTTTTTTTAATTTAAGCACATTAATGTATAATCCATTTATAAACATTTCTATAAAATGAAAAATAACTATGCGTGCTAATAAGAAATACAAAAAATTAATAAATAATACAAGAGAAAAGAAATATATGATATTTTATATTATAATTAAATGACTTCAAATCTATATTTTCAAATCGAATGCATTATCAGCATTTATTACTCATATTTTTCAAAGTTAATAATTATATATTATATATAACATAAAAAGAAATGAGTTGTATGTGTAATAAATAAAGGAAATAAATGATGTTATAATATTTAAAAAAGTACAATCATAAGAAACAAAATCATGTATAAATAAAAAAAATTTTAATTTTCAAGGTATTAATTTTTAATTATGAACACAATAATGTTTTTGAAGATTCATAGATACTATTAATATAACTATAATATATTTCAAATATTCATATTTAAATAGTACAAAATAGCATAATACTAAATCATTCCTATATTTATTTTATCAATCCTTAATAATTTAAATTCCATATTTCAAGAACATGTAATGAATAACATATATATCGATTTAGAGAGTCTTAAATACCATAAATTTTACATGCAGTTACCATATATATTATAAATCACAAATATAATAGAATTACATTATTATATTAACAATTAAAATTTTTGTTATCTAAGTTATTTGTTTAAAATATGTTATTATTATTCTAAAATAAGTTGCTTGTAATTATAGTATTTATAAAATAATGTATATTTATACATTTATTAATGTATAAAAAGTTTAAATTAGTTAATCTAATACTTCATATAATTCATGTTGTATAACTTATGTTTTTTATACATATCATATTGTACGTATAACATAGAGCTAAAGATAAGTTAAAAAAATATAAGCATAGAGTACAAAACCTAGACTTGGTAAATATATTTTAGTCACTGATAATATATCAAAAAATAAAATACAGCGTATGTCTCATATTATAACGCAATACTAAAAATACTATGTATAACACTACACATACATGCGTTAGACATATATCCATTAAGAATCATGCTATATAAATAAATTAATCTATATTGCAATCATTTAAAAAATTATAAATTCATAGATGATATAATTAACATAGAAACAACAATTATGGGTATTATTTTTAATGAATATAACAGAAATAAATAATAAAGAATTATAATAACATTGTATCCATTTTTAAATGTACATAATTAATTTTTTTTGTGACTGTATGTATAAATGTATATTTTTTTATCATACATATTTCTTACTATGCTTAATAATATGCATCTGCGTTCTTCCTGTATCTCATAAATAAATTCAAAAGGTTGCAAATATTCTGTGACATATTTAATATGAGAACGTGTTAAGAAATTTTTTTTTTTCATTACTTTTCATTTCTAGTTTCTATTTCATATTAAAAAAATTTTGAATAATATAATTATATGAGCAAATATTATCTAAAAAATAAATAGCATTTTTATATAATTCCAAATATGTTTTTTTAACAAAAAGACTATTATGTTTAGAAATCCTCTTTTTTTTCAACACATGACAACATTATTATGGCATATAATTAATATACAAGATTTACTTCCATAATATTTTGGGTTTATTATTTAAAATTTATCTTTATGTTCTATATTTCTCAATGATATTATAATGAAATTAACAATTTCTCCATCTCACTGTATAAATATATTTCTCTTTTTTTTTGTAAATAAAAATATTTGTAAAATTTAACATAATGATTTACATATTTTTTTATTTATACTGAATTTAACTAAAGCAATACATTTTTTAAAATGTTTAATTATTATACATTTTCAAGCTTGTTATAACTAATATATTTCATTATCATATATACATGGTTAGACAAACTATAAAGAAAAAATCCGTGTAATGAAAATATATTTTCCATCATACATAAATCAAAAATTTTGTTAGAGTTACATTATTAAAAGAAATGTTTACGTATATTTACAATATACTGAATATGTTGGTATATATATAAATTTTTTTTATTATCTTGTAAAAATTTATTATATTTTTTGATATCATAGTACGCATTAAATATATTAATATGTATCAATAATTTATTATTACTGTTATAATTTTTAAAATATATTGCTTCATACTAAATTAATATAATAAAAAAGTATCTATGCACCCATATTCGCTTTGAGTGTGAAAAATAGCAAAAATTATATAAGCATATATGAATATACATTGACCTATAAATTAATAATCCTATAAATTAAAAGATTTTTCTCCAAAATATATATAGTGCATATAAAGAAACATATGTTTTATAACAAAATCAATACCGAATTACTCATACCATTTCATATAAATATTAATAACAAGAAGATCTAATATTGGTGAGAAATGAGACATAAATATTTGAATAATATGAAATATTACCATTCGTTTCTTATTTCTGTATATTATCATCAATGTGCCTACGTAATTGATATTATGAAAAATATTAACGTCTATATCCAATTATTAAAAATCCATAAGTATGTTTATTTATACATATAACACAGTAAAACATACAATATTTTATATTATTAAAATCAATAATACATTATGTAGGTTATATTTTTATGTAATATATATTTATGAAATTATTTATTATTGTGTATTAAACATATAGAATTATTTATGGAATATTTGTTGTATGCTTAATAAAAATTTAATGTGTATAACTATATAATTTGTTGCAACTAATATATATCAATATTTATTATGGTTATGAAAAATGGAATTATTTTATTCTTATTTTTTTTTAATTTACGTCATATTTAAATATATATATTTAAAAAAAATTCTTTATGAAATATTAACCTAAAAAAATTTTACTTTGATATTCCATTCTGTAATCTAATTATTTAGTGCAGTGATTATAAATTATCCATTAATAGAATAGGATTTGCATATAATTCTAAAACAAATTTACATTTTCCTTGATTGTGTGACTGATACATGCATTAATAATATCATGGATTGTTGTGCCAATAATAAGTTAACACATAATATGTCACATTTTATCTAAGAAAATCAATATGATTATATTCAAGAATTTCTAGGATATTAGTCTTCAAATTAATACAAAAGTGTCTTATACATGCATCAATTAGGTTTATATAAAAAAGATAAAATTCATTAAATATACAATATCAAAATTACAGATTTATATCAAATAAATTATATATTGTGTTTTAATATTTTTAACTAAGTGTGTTACTTTTTAAAAAATAAACTCTGTTAAACATAAAATATATTATTTTAGCATATTGAAATTTATCGAGTGAAATGATTATTTTTTTGTGATTAACTATAATGAAATTCAATTTTCAAATTACTAATAGCAATATAAATAAGTCATATAGATGCAAATTTTTTTATAATCATATTTAATTTATTTAATCTGGTCTTTTCTTTAAGCATTACATTTATTTTTTATAATATAATTTTTATATTATGGATGGACATAAAGAACTATCTTTATGATTTTTTATTGTTATAAATAATTATAAATTCTAACTATTTCGATTCTTGGATATAATATATTTCCACAAGAATTATATACACTATTACTAATTTATTTATTTTTTTTTAAAGTATATAATAATGCTCCTATATGCAAGTAAAAATAAAAAGTTTTATTTTTACATATGCGCATATAGATGGTCTATTATGCTTTAATTCATTCTTATATTTTAATAAGTAATTTGTTCCAGGAATACATAATAAACATAAACAATGTTTGTAATATCTATTTCCATATATTCTAATTAATTCTTTAATCACCTTACAATTACAACTTTTTATAGGAAAATGATATTTTACTTCTTATTTATTACGCCTTGTACATTTAAGCAACGTAAAGATGGCGATAATTATACATGTAAAATGTGTATTATAATTTACATTTATAAAGTAACAATTTTATACATATTTTTTTAACATTATTTTTGAATAAAAACATAATACATATATATTTTTATACTTATTTTTCACTATAAATAAGTCGAAATATATATATTCCCCCAAGCGAAGAAGCTCTATAGATTATATCATGATTATCTGTTATTTTGAATTATATATAATTAAATTGGATTTCTGGAGATAAATGATTTAATAAATGAATTTATCTCTTTCATCTTGATTTAAACATGATACCCTCAGCATGATACATTGTTTCATTGAGTATAGGAGCTTTTTTAGTTTTCTCATAATTGAACAATTTGGATTCTCTACTACAATACATTTCATAATATATTTCAGTTATATTATTATTTATAAATTTATATTTATATTAATATTAATAATTATATGATTGTCCAATGTTTTTGAAAATGTACAACTAAATTCTTTCTAAATTTAATACAACTATTTTATGAAAACATTTTTCTATAAGTATTCATTAAGTTATTAGCGTATCATAAATAACCAAACAAAAATTACAAATTATTTTCTTTACAGGACGATAAATTATTTTTATAATTATTAAGGTTTACTTTAAATTTAAATCATAATATTCTTGAAATTTCTGCATCCTGATTTCGTTGAATATATATATGTGCAATTAGCTTATAAATCTATTTAACATATTAGTCCATAGGGATATTAAATATAATATGTAGCTTAATTTTTGCGAAAAGCTGAAAATTAGCTATTCGTCATAAATCATTTTCTTTTTATGTGAACTTTTATATAATTTACATAGTTATTAGATAGAAACCAATATAGTAATAAATATATTTTTTTTCATATATTCTGAATAAAAGAAAAATAATTTTTCACATTATTAAAGAATTATCGTATAATACTAAAGAATAATTAAATTCGTGTCACCAGTATAAATCCATAGGCATAAAAAGAAAGAAACGTATACAAATACTTATATTTCTATATTAAAATATTAACAAAATTATGTATGTGAAAAATATACACATCAAAAATAAAATATAATTAACTATTAAATTATTGAAAATAAAAATATAGTGGAGTTATGTTATTTTCTAAAATAAAAGATTAAATACTATAAAATTATTGATGTAACAAAAATTTATATTACTATTAAAAAATCAAACAGAATGACAAAAATATATTAATAGAAGAAGTGTAATATATAATGGTAATAAATGTAGCATTTTTTTTTTTATAAGAAATGAAATATAATAATTTATCTCAAAAGAATTGTGTTCCATAGAAATCTCTATGAAAAATACATATATATATAATATTTTGTAGCAGTGTATTGTATTAATATGGAAAAATACATTATTTTTTTTTAAATAATAAAAATAAAAATTATTATTCTGTGTAGAATCGAGAATTTATTTATTTAATATATATATATGCACTATAATAAGCTAAAATATATGTCTTAATACAAGAAACATATATCGCAAAAACTATAACATTTATATACATATATTAACCTGGAGATAAAATTCATATGAAAAAGAAATAACAAAAGGGTAATAAATTAATACAACTTAATGAATGTTACACAGTGCGCTCTAAACACTATCCCATAAAACACTACTCCTAAGACTTGAATAATATATTGCTTAAAAGATTATTAACAATATTTATGGTAATGAAATATATTTTTTATATATATTTCAATTAAAGAAAATTATTTTTTATTTTTCATTTATGAATATATTATGCAGTATAAAGAAATACATTATATTAAATAGTAATATAAAATTTTAATATATTACTAAAAATAATGTGTATATTTTATATATAAGGATGAATACTTATCTGCGCACTCCGTTTATAATATTAATAATATATATTTGAAAGAAAAGGAAATAATAGTAAAAGTTCAAATATAATGATTAAAATGTTCCGGAAAAAATATATTGAATATAGCTCATAGAAATATATATATGTGAGTCATAATAAAATCATCATATTATATTATGTACTATATCTCTGATCAATGAATATATTTTAATACATATATTCGCATTTTACACAAAACTTCCATAGGAATACCTATTTAAGAGGTTTTCAATTTTATTAATAAAACATAATTAATGATTATTGATCATGCTATGATTTCTCTTGTTTTCTCATAAAATATATAAAATTATCATAGTTTTTGTCTAATTTTAATCCTATTACATGCGTAATATTATCACATATATTTGAAAATTATAATGAAACATTATGTTTACACAATATAATATAAACATTACAGTATAGTGAATTTTTATATTTATTGTGCAATTAACTTGTATATATAAATATTTATTATTATATTTTAATGATTAAAGAGAATGCATATATCAATTAAAGTAGCTTCGTTTTTTTTTTCTTCTTTTTTTTGACCTATGTAATAATAAAACACTTTTTTATTTTTACTATACTTTTTCTTAATTTTTTTATTATATGATATATGTATCATGATTATATAACATATATAATAATATATAAATTTATTTCATTATTGAGTTAGTTATTATATATAAAAGCAGGACATATTATTTTCTATTGATAAATTTCTTAACAATAATTATTACAACTGTGTTAATGTATGATAAAGAAACGTTATATTTAGGCCACGTATATATTAGAATATCGTCACATAACAATATTTTTAATTAAAAAATTCTCTTATTATGATTTCACATATATATTTAATTTAATTATTATTAGTGTTTTTCATTAAAATAATATTATTTTTTGTATAAAATAATGCTACTTTTTGAATGATGAATTAGTTGTGACAAACTATTAGAACCTGCATAATATATATATCCGTTAGTTATGATGTAATAATTTTATATTTAAATAAAAATAATTCATGATAATAAAAATATATGTAATCTTTTTATAAAGATTTTATTCATATGGAATATATTTTTATGTTTTATTAAAAGAAGTATTTTTTTTATTATTTTCAGCTTTAAAAATAATATATATCTTTTATATTTTATTATTTTTTGAAACTTATTTCTATAACCTACTTTATATTTTTAATTTATGCAATATTATTTTTATAATATTTATTTAGGTAAACATTTACTTATAATAACAACATGTAAATGTGATTGAATTTCTGTATTTATAAAAACATAGACAATATATAACCTAAATAAAAAAATATAATTTATTTCTTACTTTTTTAATATTATTATATAAAGTAGTATGGGATTCAATGAAAAAATATATTCTTTTAGGAAAATATAATTTATAGTTCTTATATACATGATACATGCAATGTGAATGTTTTTCTTATTATTATAACATAAAATATATTATATATATGTATTCCTTTCAATATAAATGATTATACATAAAATTATCGCCGTATTTATAAATTGTAAGTATTTGCTATATCAATTAAATAATAAATATGAAGTAAAATAAAAACAAATATAATATTTTTAATAAAATACAAAAACATAAAATATAAAAATCACAATATTACATGTGTCCTTCCAGGCAATAATAACCCCTATATATAATAACATTCACATAGTTATATAATTAATGTATGGTTATATAGCATATACAACATTAGAACACAGTTTTTGAATTAAGGAAAGCAATTATAATTTAAAATTAATTATTAGTATGTATATAATAAATGAAAAATAATTTTCCTCTACTTCTATATAATGAAATGAAGTAAAAAAAAAATAAAAGTAATTTATACCAACTACAATCATATATTAATCCAAATTATAATTTTCATGCGAAACACTACATTGGATTATTTATACTGTAATTATATTGTTTATATTATACATTTATGAAAATAAAAAACATGTTCATACAACCTATATTATAATAGTGCAAAAAATATATTTGTTCATATAATATTTAGTATTTATATATTTATGTAGTTATAGGGAAAACGCTATTTGTTATGCTGTTTTGGAATCTTATATTATTCAAATTACAAATTAATATTTACTTCTTCTTATGTCTTATAAAATTTCTTTACTTTATATATAATATTATTTAGAAAAATTTTTATTCAATATAATTTCATTATAATTCATTGTTTATGGATTGAAGAAAACATTTTTTTTCAATTATAAATATTTTTGGAAAAATTAGGCAGATTAATAAAACATATCCTATATGCTACTCCATGAAATACTGTTTGATATTTCAGAAGGAAAATATGTATTTATATCTTCAACTTCGTCTTTTATTTTATTTTTTATACTATTTATTTCATTGGGCATCCATCTACAACATATGGTGAATTGATTTGTAATAAAAGATATATATAAAACAAAACTATATTTTCTATAAGGAAAATTGTCTTTTCATTAGAATTATTTATAAAAACTATTTTATAATAAATGTATATAGATATATAAAATGTCACATTTAACCTTATATATATAAAATAATGAAAATGATATTAATAAAGTTACAAGAGTTGTACTTATAATAGCAAACTTAATATTAGTGCTTTCATGTGTTAATGGTTTTGTTATAGGTATTTTGCAATCTTTAGGTTCTGTTGATTCGTAGTACTCGTCTATAATCATTTTTAACTCATTAGAAAATGAATATGCTTTATATTTTTGATCATTAGCTTTTACTTTATTATGACATGTATATATATCATCAAAACTCTTGAACTTTGTCATATGAGCACTGCTAAAATTGATATTAATTTAATTTTTACATATATCCGTGGTGGAATAACCAGAAGATTTGATCAATGCTTCATAAATAGTTTTGATATACATACTATATACATTATTAAAATGTTTATAATATATCCAAAAATACAAGTATTTGCAATCGGACTCTTTTAATTCTTTGTTATCTATATCGTATATTTTTTTTAAATAAAACTTAACTTTGGGATATATTTGAACAAAATTGAATTGAGAAGTTCCTAAAATCGGTAATTTATCAAAATTGCATTTAAAAAGAGATCCTCCGTTAGGAATATTATTGTATCTTTCAATAATTTCATTACATTGAGGAAACATTTTTACAGTAGTATAATTAAAAGAAAAAAATATAAAAGTATTTAGAGAAAAAACATTTTATATTCAACAGAGATTTATATTTTTCAAGATAAATGGTAGATACTTATATTATAATGATTTAATATATATCAACATTATTAAAACATACATTTGTTGTATCAAAGTCAGACATAATTATATTTTTTTCTGATAAATTAAAAAAATGGGAACTCTATAAATATAAAAATACACATTTAAAAAATTAATGGTCTATGTAATGTAAAAACATATGATTCATTCTTAACTAATTATAGAATTTATGTAAAAAAATAGTACATTATCTTGATTAAAAATAATAAGATAGCATAAAATATATCATAAACTATTTAGTAAATTGTTTATATTTTCTGAATTTAATTGAACGGAAAATGCAAAATAGATATGTTTCACTTGTAATAATAAAAAATAAGCTGTATATTAAAATAAATTGTTATAGTTTCCTTATTATATAAAAAATAATATAGCTAAAGTTTCTATAAAAAAAAAAAAAAAATAAATGTTTATATTAAAATGTATAATTAATATGTTATTTAAAAAAATACATTTTTATCATATTTACTTAAATTTATAATGTAAAAATTATAAAATATATGAGCAAATAAGTTTATGTTTTTAAATTAAGTGCTTTTATTATTTTATTAAAAATGAAAGATCATAAATAATATTAAAAATTAGAATTTACTTATATAGTATATAAATAATATACAGAATACATATGTATTATTTCATATGATATGCCTATTAAATAGTTCTATAGTACAGTCAGACTTAATTTTGTGAATTAAAATATGTACTTGTAAACTAAAAATGTATATATTATGTATATATTTATGGAATTACATATCCTTATTTAAGAAGATATTTGATAATTTTATTTATATACGTATATATTTAATGCACAACGTGAAATAATCTATTTTTTACGTTATGGTATACAATTAATATATATATAATATCTTATCATTTGTTGTATATACTAATGTAAAAGCATCATAAAAAATAAATACATATACATTGGATCGTTATAATTAAATCATAGCTGTAATGTGCCTTTTCTTTATTAGGAAATATGATAAAGAAGTTGCATTTTATAACGTTTATTATATTTATTATAACTTTTTACACTTTCTCTTTTAATAATATTTTGATTCATATCATAATTGCTCAGTGCTCTAAATGAAAGGTTGAATGTAAAATAAACTAGAATTTGGAATAATTTCACACTTTCATAAATAAGTAAAAAAAATTACGTGAATTTCATTATTTTTATTAATATTTATTCTAATAGACATTATTATACAAATGTTTTTATATAATGGCTGTGTTTTTTGATTGTTAATGGAAAGTATTCCATAAATATATATATAACATATAATTGTCCTTAAATAACATAATATATAATGCAAAAATTTTTTGCTATATTTTTTAATATATTTTCTAAAAAAATAATCGTATTTATGAATTATAAAGAACGAAATAAAATTATTTTATTTATCAATCAGAAACTTAATATTATATAAATTTTTAAAAAAACACTATTTTTTATAATATGATTTTATAACAATGCACCAATTTCAATACAATATTAAGAAATCTAATGTATTTTGAATTATTCATTCCTGTAAGAACCATTGTTAATGTGCATTATATAAATAGATATAGTATATAATGATGGATTTTATTATTTATGTAATAATTGTTTTTTAATAAGTTCAACAAAGCAATGCAATATTAATATTCGCTCTGAATTAAGATATAATATAGTCATATTGCACAAATTTTTATTTTATATATATATTATGATTAATAATTTGTGCAAAATAATGATATAGTAAAATATAACATATAAATAAAAGTATTATATTATTTAGAAAAATAAATTCTCAAAAGATTGCATTTAATATATCATAAATATATATGTAATTATAATATTTGTGAATGGTACACAAAAATTAAAACTATATACGCAAAAAAATAAAAAAGTAAATAAAACTATAATTTATTTTTGTCTTAACATTTTTTTTTATATTTTCTTAAATTTAATTGTACATTTAACTACAATTTTGCTATAATTAATATATATATAT
>NW_021628943.1:0-21823 GCF_002157705.1 Plasmodium gonderi
AAATTATTTCAATATGATGCACTTATATAACATAAATTATACTTATACCATGAATATTCTATTTCTTATGGTGACATATAGACAATCAAAATTCTTATTCCTTTTTTCTTAAGAGGCTACATACATGCATACAATAGGCAGATGATATATCATTACATGCTTACTATATATACTATATGTATATTATCACATAATAATATATTAAAACAAAATCCTAGAAGGAACTAAATAACACTTCAAGAATATATCATTTTGTAATTATTTTTAATATAATTATTGTGAAAAAAATATATATTATTTAAAGATTTTTATATATATTACAATAATAACAGATTTATAGAGAATAATTATCATGCTAAAATTATTGTGATACATTGAAATATGTATGCATAAAAATTATGTATATTTGTGGGATAATATAGGAAACAAATATTCTAATGTATAATTTAAAATTTTTATATAATTAATTTATTTTTTTTATAATATGTTTTACATAACATATAAGACTTCGTTGAACATATATTTTTCATAATATTATTTAAAATATTTTTAGAATCATAAATATATTAATATAGAATTATATTTTCTATTGAAGAATATGATGATTTTTATAATTATATATAATATGTGATAAGAGTAAAAATTTATTCATGTTTATATCATTATGATTAATTCTATAATTCTAACAGTTTATATATAAGTAAAATTCCTATAGTTAATCAATTGTATAAGTATAAATATAAATATTCTTTCATANNGTGTTAAGTTTTCTATTGAAACAATTATGCCATATATATGAATAAAAGTGTTATAGGTAGCATTAATAATATACTGTTAAAACTGTTATATATATAGACGGAATGAATATATATTATGCTAAAAATAAAACAAATATAGAGAATCTTTATAATTATATTGATTGATAAATAATTTAAAAAAATATATTTGATAATATATATTTTTATTTCTAGATACAATGAAGCAAATGCTATTTTATATAAGTTTTAATGTATTTATTTTGTCATAAAGAAAATAAGACATATTTATTTTCTGCTGCAGTCCTTTTCAATGTTTTCCCATTTCAATAATTAACATATTTAATGTTTTTTTTATGATTTAATTATATTAACATATGTGTGTTATTATTTTTTTTTTTTTGTAGTTACAATTATTCACCAAAGCCTATAATGCATGGTTAGTTGAAGCTTTAATTTTTGAACATTTGCTTAAATCATGATGTAAGATAAATTTCTGAGAATATAATTATACATATTAACACATTATATTACTTATTCATGTACTTATATCATATTCGATAATATATCACAATTTATTTATAAAACGAAATAATTATATTTTTTTTAATATATAATTTTCTGTTTAAGTAGATATAAAAAAATTATATTGTTTTTTCACATATTATTTTTAATAAATATTTATAATATATATTTTTTTTTCATATGTGTTCATAACCATATTATATATCCCTGTTATTGTATATTCACGTACATACATTATTATATTACTGCCGTTCTTTATAATTTATCCAAATATACACATTTATGTTAATGTAATTTCTTGTACATAAATTATTGATTACATAATATTAAAAAATGATTAGTAATGTTTTTTATAAATATATAATAATATTTACATGTGCTCATTTGTTTAAATATTCATTAACATCAATAATAAAACGGATATAATACTATTTTATTTGATACGATATTGTTTTTTTCATTAGTTAATATTATATAATTAATAGGATTATTATACCTAGGTATAAACTATTTTATACTTATTTTGAATTATATTCTTATATTTGTCTACAGATGAATTCAATATGATTATATTTTTTTCATTTTTTTTAATTATCCTACGCCTTATCATTCTTGTCCTTCGTCTTATAAATGATGGATTGAGTGTATACTGAAAACAAATAAAAAATATGATATTTTTATAAACATATGACTAATTTTATATAACTGTTAAATGATAATACGTAATATAAATCATTTTATAATATATATTATCTAAATTAAGTATATTTTTAACTTAATATAGAATGAACATTATTATAAATAATTCTGTAGAAGGAACAACAATTGATAACCAATTATCTGTTGATAAGCCTGATTCCTTTAATTGTCTTCTTTACATAAATGTATCAGAATCTTCTAGACCTTTCTCTTAAAAAAGGTTAATCATATAATTATTTTTTTACAGTTCTCACCAATCGGAATGTTTTTATTATAATGATTTATTACATCTCTTATTACTTTAGTTATACTATGGTTCTCAGCTTCATGCTTTTTTAAATTAGTCTTATTATTATTAAATATATCTATTTCTTCATTGAATATTGTGCATTTTGTATAAATGGAATAAGGTAATATGCTTTTTCAAACATTTAAATATTTCAAATGGTTTCGTATCAAAATTTATAACATGATCTCAACATATATCAGGGAATTTTTGTATAACTATATATTTTGTGTCAATATGTTTTGGAAATCTTCTATATCACACGGATGGGTCTCAATGATTATATTTATCATTTTCTAATAAATCGTGTAATATGTAATTAAAATATGTACAACTTAACTTTTTATAATTTCCATTATTGTTATATCCCTCATTTATATTATGGTAAATAGAGACTCAATTTTGTACAATTTCGCTCTATACTATGTTTATTTATTGTTGTGACATTATGTAAATTGTTTTTAATAAATTATTCACAGAGAACTAAAAATAAATAGATTATGTTCGTATCAATATTACGACGCTTTTTAGATAAAGTATAATCATTGCTACATGGCGAAAATATATTCTTAAAATTAATATATAAATTATGGTCATATGTGTGCAGAAATATTATATTTATATTTAATAAAATATATTACATTATTAAATTATATAAAATATGTGTATTTAAAAAAATATATAAAATAAAATTATTATTTTTGTGAATATATAATTACACTTTCATAACTGGAAACATCAGGCATTATGCTTTATATATATCAAATGATAAATAAATAAATTATGTTTTTTGATTATAAAAATGAATATCTTTGAAGCATAATAATGTATGTTATTCAAACTGCGAATTTGTTAAACCATGTATGCTTTTATATTATACACATTTTTAGGAGCTATGCAACTCTATTATACTATAATAATATATATGAAGCAACATATTTATTATTAATATGAGATTTGTTGTATTATCATATATATGTATAACACAGTATATGGATTAATTTTACTTGTGTTACATTATACGGATAAGTGTTTATTTTTCATATTATATCTTCTTATTTTAATAGAATGTGAATTTAACCATATCTATAAATTTTATTATATTTTATATTTAGATTAATGCTAGTTCTTATTAATTTAATATTAGATATTTGAATTTATCTTTATGTTATTAATACGTATGAATAAATATTGTAAATTTTCCTTTAGTATTATTTATTATAATATTTTTTTAGTTTTAGGGTTTATATGTAGGATTATATTTCAGTATATTGTATGCAGTTTGGGGTTAAGGGATCAGGTTTAATATTTCACATTTTATTTTATTGTGTTCAGGTTTTTATTATATACTTTATAGCTTTCAATATATTTATATTAAGGTTTAGTTTTAGGAGAATGTGTTTAGGATAAAGGGATCAAATATTATTATTATAATTTGTTTTTCTAGTCATTATCTATTTTTCCTAGTTTTTGTTATTTTTGATACCAACTATTTTATTCTTCTGATTAACTATTATATTATTATGATTTATTGTAATTTATTAATTTTATATTTTTTTTTTTTTTGAATTAAATAATATATTGACATATTATATAAATGATATTATATATTATATTATTTTTTTTCTGTAAATTGTCTTCGATATCATATATAATTTTATTATTTTGTATATATATATTTTTATTTATTATATTAATTAACATTTTTATTAAATTTATTTCATAATAATTCATATTTTGTCATTATTTTTTGTATAGAATTATATATATATATTTTTCTTATTTATTTCTTATATTCTTTGTTATATACACAATTTGTAGAACCCTTTTTTTTTAATCCTTATGTATATTTTTATAATATCTAATATACATTTAATAAAACTAATGTTGTATATGAATAAAACAATATATTGCTGATAACAATGAATTTACAACTATATTTCTTCGAAGAACATATTACCCATAAATTTATATTGTAAATTTTTTACATATTTAACTCTTTTTTCGCATAATCTCTTTATTAATACATTTAAATTTATAATATCTCAATATTATCCATCAGAGTAAGTGTTTGTGAACTTATATATATTTCATTTATAAATAAAAAGGAAATATATAGAGAATTTTTATTCCTATTTCATAATACGAAATATGAATTGTATTTTTATATAGTAATAATGTGCTATTTTCATGNNTATAGTAATAATGTGCTATTTTCATGAATTATTAATTAAGTAAATCTCGAAGAGAATAAATGTAGATTAATGTATATATCACATAGATAAGTTATAATAATAAAGTATAATTCACATTTATCTTTTAAAAATATAATATTTTTAAAACATTAATTAGTCCCCTACTAAATCTCATAGTGCTATTAAATGATTTATTAGATAAATTATTAAAGTATGTATCAAAATTATGCTATTATTATAAAAATAAAAATCTGTATTAATTGAAAATTATATAATATATACTATAAAATAAATAACATACTAATACATATTAATAAATACTTTTATGCAAAGTAATGTAATTTTTATGAATAATTAGTGTTATAAATTAAAAAATAAAGAAGATATTTAGAATATGGATTCTTTAATGACGAAAGAAATATATGAATTAATAATATATAAATTTATAAAATGATAAATATAAATTTTATAAAATAATATAGAACTAAATTTCAATATATTATATAATGTATTTTTACGATAATACTTTTTTAGCATATCATACGTCAAACACAATTTTCCATAAATAAAAAAACTAATAATACATGATATATAAATAGGAAAGTATATTTTCTATTATATATAAAATGAATTATTATTTATATTATTCTCATTATAATTAATATAAATAATAAAAAATATATAAAATCTCATAAATCTTCATAACACATCCGTATACATACAATTATTATAAAAATGTAATAAAAAAATATATATATTATTAAGTGTAATTCAAATATATAAAAATGATATTAAATTCGAACGTTAAAAAGTAAAAAAAAAAATCATAAAGATATAAAACAAATCCTAATAATAAATATAAATTTTGTAGTGTATAAATAAATCCCTAAACCCTTAAACTCTATATATCAAACCAACAATTCAAATCAATGATGTCTAAATTCTTTTACCTACAATTATGCATTAGAATATATGAGAGTAATGAATCGCACAAATGTTTAGAACATCACTGAATTATATATATAAATGTATTATTTATTAATTAAAAACGATTGATGCAATTATAATACTAACTTATATTTAATTTATTATATTAACATTGTTAATAATTCTATGAACAAATAAAATGTATTTAGGATTATAAGAAATATTTATATACAAATAAGTATTTATCAGAAAGTCTATAAATTTATAATAACACTCAATATCCTTAAGGATAAATTACATTGAAATTTTTTAATAAATATTAATAGTATAACTCACATACATATTATTTCTTAACATAGAGCTATATATATATGAAGATTAAAAAGTGCTCATATTAAGGGATATTTATTTTTTTATTCATTAAACCGTATTAAGCAATTTCCTTAGATATATTGAGAAGTTTTCATACTTGTAAATCAAGAATTTAATATATCAATATATTTAGAGCATATGTTTGTTTCACACAATTATATTTAATTTATTGTATTAGTATATATTTTAATAAAACATATGTAATAAAAATTATTAGTCATAATTTTGTATTCAGCTTATGCCTTTTAATACTCTGGATAATAATAAGGTAATATACGTAAATCAATGGAGAAATTTAGTAGGAATAAATATATATTAATATTTTAAAGAAAAATATAATATAAATAAACGAATAAAAAATGTATTCACTAGATTATTGTTCTAGATATAATCGCAATATAAGAAAATATAATTTTATGACAAATGAAATATGTATATTTATATGTTAGAAAATGTATCTTTTTATATAAAATTTACAGTATAAATAAATAGCATTATTTTTTTCATCTTTTAATATATATTTTATTTATCCTATATTAATAAACATATATATTAATATATTATTCTATCCTATTTCCATTCAAAATATTTTGTATTCAATATGGAAATTCAATAATATGTATCAAATTTACCTGTAAATTAGGTTATATGCTGGGTTAAATGTAGCTCAAAAAACTACATATATTATATATATATTAATTTGCAACATATAACTTATTTTACACAATAATATAATAATCATGAAACATTATCAATTCAGTTATACAAATATATTATTGATGTTTTTATATAATATTTAAAAAACAAATTATAGTATAATATTTTATTATTATAGGATAAGGAACTTTTATTTAATAATATATAAATGAAAAATTAATGTCCATATAACTTATATAATAAATAATATAGCACTTGTGTGATAATATACTAAAAAATTTGATAGCTATTATTATATATAAATCTAATAAAATCTATTAGTTTTCATATTTGAGTTTTACATATTTATTACATTGTATATTTATATGTTTTTTAAATATGCATAATAAAGAAATTATTTTATTTTAACATATTATTCACATAAAAATTAAGTAAAATTTACATCAAATTGTTATGGCTTTTTTTATAAAATATTTAATTGGTGTATAAATAATATAAGACATTTTGTTTTTTAATAAATAATTAAAGTAAAATAATAAAAATAATAATATGAAATAAATATTGTGTGAATTATATACGAAAAGAGTTATAAAAAAAATAATAAAAATATTATATTTTTTTTTCTTATGTAGAAGAATAGCTATCCTTTTATTAACTATATTTCACGAAAAAATAGTTTGTTGGGGATATGGAGCATAAATAGCTTTAGTTCAATAAAATGAAGAAAAAATGAAAATAAAAAATATAACAATATATTATGGATTAACTTTACTTTGAATAATAGCATATAAAAAAAAAAATAAATTAATTCACTATATCTAAGCACTAAGAATTCTTTTATATAGGTAAATTATGTTATTATAGCATTATGTTATATAATGCAAGAAATATTTATTCATAATAAAATATATATGGATATGATATATAATAT
This sequence comes from Plasmodium gonderi, assembly GCF_002157705.1. NCBI lineage: Eukaryota > Apicomplexa > Aconoidasida > Haemosporida > Plasmodiidae > Plasmodium > Plasmodium gonderi. Next base: position 7,348 of record NW_021628943.1, read on the forward strand.
AAAATTATATGTTTTAATTATTTTTCCTATTCATATACAATATATAATTTATATGAATATAATATTATATAATATAAAATATAAATAACACATTTATAAGTAAATATATGTATACACATGTTAAATAATTATTTTGTAATGTACCATATACACATATTAATATATATATATTATAAACAGTTATGAAATTGTACTTACATTATTTAAATATAATTCACATAAATTAGGATATATTATATATTTGCGTTCCTATTATATATTATAAAAATATAATAGAATACCTAACACCAAGATAATAATTAATAAAATGAAAATATTTAAAACAAAAATAAGCAAATGAAATATATGAAGATGTATGTCTTATTATCCATGTGTTTTTAACTAAAGCATTTTTTATATACATAAATGCACATATATTTTTATATTGTAATTAAAGATATAAAATAAATAATTTATAATAAAAATATTTACCATATTAAATATAGAATTTATTTTATAATATTAATTGGAAATACTATAAAAGTTGTGTTATATATAATATTATTTCATGTATATGCTTTTTTTTATATTTTATTATATATTTCTAACTATATATATTTATTTTTCATATTATGATATGTTTTTTAAATAAGATCGTCTTTCCCAGAAAGAATAATATAAACACTGTTTTAAATGAATAATTTATTTAAAAAAGTGTTAATTTAATGTAAAATATGTAGAATTAAATAGAATCATATGTGTTATTTTATATTATGTGAATATAATATTTACCCTGATATTTTTAACAAATAAAAATACATTATAAAAAGTGTAGAACTTAATTTTTTTCTGTAATATATATATACATGATGAGTGACACAAAATCGGAGGATGAAGACTATGATTTAAGCGTTTACTATAATAAAGCTTTATAAACATAGTTTTAAAATATCTTATTTATAAAAAATGAAAGTCAATTTTTTTCTTAAGATTCTTATAATTTTTTTTTATATTATGACTTCCATTTTTAGTTCATTTTTAATGCTATGTTCTACACATGTACAGAAGGTTTCAGTTGGGATAAATCGATATATAGAGTTGGTAATGAACCTAATAATTTTACAGCATTGTGTAGTAAATTTTTTACAGTTCAAGGAATTCAGAATCATAGATCTCAAGAATTTTCTAGTTTATGTCGTGTTCTTGGTCTATATTTAAATCATATAAAAAAGAGAGAAACAGAAATTAATCTAAAATCATGTTGTGAATTATTCTATTATAAACTGAAAAATGATATAACGGATAAATTTTCATTACATTGTACATACGCTAATAAAGATTCTTATAAGAAAATGACAGAACAAAGAGTATCGAATATTAGTACAACTATATCACAGATATGTATGCAATATTCTGGAGATATTGAAGAAGATACATCTAAACTATTGGAATATCTGTTTAATATATATTACTACATTGATCTTTTAAAAAATCTTCAAAAATGCGACACTCAAGAGATACGCATTTTCAAAGAGAACATTGAAAATTTAGAAAAATGCCCTTGTAAGAATAAAAATCGACTTAAGGCAGAACTCGAAAAAATTGTTAATGTATGTGAAGGCTATATAAAAAATTGGAATCTCCATCCTATTGCAACGCATGCCGCAGATCACCTAACTCATGATAGTTGGATAGAAACAAGAAGAAAAAAACTCAGGGGGGTGGATGAAGAAAACATAAGAATCATTGAGAAACATCCAGAAACGTTGAAGGCTCATACATTAGTAGCAGATACATTGAGAAGCAATGTGAAAGAGAGAAAAACAAACACAGGAATATATATTGGGATGGTTTTTATAAGTTTTTCAATATTAATAATTATGTTTATTTTGTACAAGTTTAAAAACAAAATCAATATAAAAAATTATGTTGTATTATAATTTATCTTAGATATACATTTAAAATATACATATAATAAAAATGAACAATAAATAAAAATATTATATAATTTTTTCTTTAGTATACCCCTTATTTTTCATTTATAAAAACAAAAGTACGGAAATTAAGAAGAAATTTGCATAAAAATAACAAAAATATTCCGGAATTTATGTATTCATTTGATGTTCAATACAAAAATTCTATTGATGATAGGTGTAAAATAGCATATAGTTAAATTAACAAAAACTAATAAATGAGAGTAATATTAATTACTGGATTCGATTTATTTTTCATAAATAACCACAATATAGCATTTGAATTCTTGTAGAAGATAAATTTAATTATATTAATATGATAATATAATGAATAAATAATAAAGATTGTTAATAATATCTAGTATGATGCCATAATATGTGAAAATTCAATTTTTAATTATTACTACAAATTGAAGAATAAGCACTTTACTACACCAAAATAGAAATAAATAAACACAAATATAGCATTTCTTTATTTACTGAAATTATGGTACATTAAAATAATTCATTTGGAGATACAAGTATTGTGCATCCAACTAACACTAATTCTCACAGAACAAAATATTAATTCGCAGAAGAAAATTATACAATAATATTCGAATATAATTTATCTGATTGTAAATATATATATATTATAAATTAGTAGTTTGAAATGAGTTTGAAAACATTATGAATGCTATACCTTCTTTTTGTCGAAATCATATGTGTGTAACTATTGCGAGTATTATATTGACATTTAATGTTTTTTTCTAATTAATATAATATAAACAAAAAAAAAATAAAAAACAAATGAAGATACAAATACAATTAACACGTTATTGTTTGGCAAAACATATGTACTTACAAACAATGTAAATGTATAAAAAGTAGGATATATCTAGTGTATATAAATATCTAGAATTATTACGTATTAAGAACTACACGTATACTTTTAGTTTTATATAGAATATATATTTAAATGGAATTCAAAATAAAAAATAGGATTCATAATTGTAAAATATTAAAATTGTAAAAAATATTTATTAATTATCAATTTTAGCAACATAAATATTTATACTATTGATAATTATTAAATTTTATTTTTTAATTATTGAATATCTCTCTTAAGTTTATTGCCAAAATAAATGAAGAAAATTTAGCACATTTATGTGAAGCTTTAATTTAAATTTTTTCACAAACATGTTTCTAAATATATATATATATATTATTATTATATTTTCATAATTTTTTTTTATTATCTTATAATTTATTATTATATTATAGTAAATTCAATGAAATTATTTAAGTTAAAACTAGTTATTATGTATAAAGATAATATGTACAATAGTGTATTTTACTACATATATATATTCTGCTCTAGTGGAAGTACGAAAATTATGTGTAAAACAATACATATTATATAGATTATTTCATGGTATAACTTATTTTATTTTACATATATATATAGGATAAATGATTATACAATATATTATATATACCACAAGTTTAAAAAATAATTTTAAATAATAAAATAATTACATAGTATAAATATATATGTTTTACAAAATTTTTATCATTAATTAATGTAATAATATAATTTAAATATCATAATAGTTAACATGATTTATATTGGACTATCAAAAATCTGATACATACCTTTTCTGTTAAATTTCATGAATCTGCTTTTATTGATAGATTTTAAAATTATAAATATACAATATATCAGAATTATTCTAATTAATAGATTAATATAATTATCCTAGTTTTATTTTTAATATTGTGTTATATCAATTTCTATAATAATATGTAAAATATAGAAGTATTCTAATTCATTTGCATTCTGACAACAATCATATGTTATGATTTATTAAAAATAAAATAACGAAAATACAGATTTTCCATTGATTTATAGGAATTATTTATTCGTCTAAGCATTATTTAATTTATTTCATTATTCTTAAGAGTTCATTTTGTTTATTTATTTAATCTAATACTTCAGATTTTATATTAGCTATATCTAAAATAGAATTAGTGCAATTCAGAAATTGTACATTATGAACGCAACATTTTATATTAAACCTGAGTTCATAATCTTTCATATCTGTATCCATAATTTTTCATATCTGTAAGTTTATTTTTATATATTGTTTATTTTTTACAGGTATTATAATTATAGCATATTATTTTGTAATATTTCATATCTTTTATTTAATTTATCCTCTCTATATCGTAAAAATTCTAGGGAAGGCTTATAATACCACTATTTTTATATGCAAATTATTTTTTTAGTATAATTATTTTATTTTATTAAAAAAATTCAGTCAAACTAATTATTTCACAAAACAACATTAATTAATTTAGTATTATTATATTAGTATAAGTTTTTTAATGATCTTTATATAATTCCGTGCCTTTTTTTAATTATTGTATCTATTCTTAAAGGAATCCATTAACTTGACACTAACTTTTTCCTATTTTTTAGCATTCTTTTCTAAATACATAGCTTTGTTTGCTATAACTAACCAAACCTTGTGTACCAAAAATAACATGAAATGTGATATCCTTATGAAAAAGTAATTTATTATATATATGTAATTCATAATTATATGTAGCATTAATTTTATAACAAATATATATATTGAATTAAATTTAATATTAACTTTATATAAAATGAATGTAATTATTAATATTGTAAAAGATAGAAGAATAAAAACTGCATACATATTTGCGACTAAAATTGAGCTATCCTTCGTAGATCTCTACGTCTAAAGGTGTCCTCCTCTCCCGGTTTATAGCACCGCTTATTACTCTAAATGGGATTATTAAGGCTACCTCTTATTCAAGTTATATTTATTATTTCTTATCTGTTCTAATATATCTGCATGGTGCTAATATTTCTATTAATTTTTTTCAAAAGAATTTAAAAAATCATCAAAATTAATGTTGTAATAAGTACACATTAAGAAGAATTTTGTGGAAACATTTCCACTATAAATATAGCATTATAGTTATGTACCTTTTACATATTTATATGATAATTTATTATATTTTTAAGTTGAATAGTGTTTCTAAGAGTGTAAACAATTTTTGATATATATATTTTCATCACAACAAAATAAATATGTATACAATACGAAATATATTACAACCATATACTTCTATATTATTATTAATGATAATCCTTTTCATATTATATAACAAATTATCATTATTTATTAGGGTGTTCATATATTACTTTGATTGTCGTTTCAGCGAATGTACATAATTACGGTTAATTAAACACTTTCAGAATTTGTTATATATATATCAATTATTTAAAGAATATTCAATGCATAAAAATCTTATGAATATTCATATATTATGTTTGATTATTATTTATGAAATCAATTATTTTATTATTTATTCAACTGTATAATAATTAATTTATTTTTATTCTAAAAAAAAGTATCCAATATATGCATTAAGTGTCATTTACTTTATATTTTTTAATTAGTCTTTTTTGTAGGAATTAATTACAGATATTCATAAAGGATATACCATTAATTATAGCAACACTAATATACACATGATGTAGCTAGTGCATTAAAAATATGTATTTTTTTAATAAAACAAAATTCATTAAAATGAAATACAAAAACAAAAATTAATGTTTAATACTCTAATAAATATAAAATGTAAAAAATTAATAGTAACAACTCGTTTAATGAGATATATTAATAATTAATATAAATTGTCTAAATGACATTCATAAAATATTATTATATAAATAAAGATTTGTATCTAATTACGTTCCATATGTATTATAGAACCAAACTTTGCATATATTACATATATAGTTTATAATGTATGCATACTATATTTATAATAAGAAAATTTATATCATTAAAAAAAATAATTAATTTTATTTCATTTTCATTAAATGTCATATCATGTGCAAATAAATAAATTTCAATGTGATCCGTTATAAATAAATATATATATCTTCTCAAATAATATAATTTTAATAAATGTGTATATACATTTAGTGAATTAATGAAAATAATCTGAAAAATATAATAATAAAAATAAAATTATTTCATCAATAACATACATTATTCATATATTCTATAACTTTAGACATAAACTAATTAATTATTCATACTCATAAAACCATGAATCCTATAAATTAAAAATTATTTACTTATTTATTACAGGAATACATTCATATTGTTTTGTATTTTTACTTGAAGAACAATTTCGCATAATTAATATTTATTAAATGTTTTTTAATAGCCTTTTGAGGTATATTCTATTTTATATTCATCCTTAATTAAACCTGTGTATTCCATTTCAAATATATCATTTAATATATAATTGTCATTATTTTTATTATTCAAGTGACTCCTTATCTTCCTTAATGTGCGTTGTAAATATAATCCAAAAAAATTAAACTATTGGTAATAAGAGAAGAAAAAATATTTATATTAATATGCTTTTTTCTTAATGTAAATATTTATAATTATTTTTAACACATAATGTAATTCAATGACTTTTTTTAAATTATTTGTATGTTTAACCCTATAAAAAATAAGTACAGTTATTAATATTGTACATAATACAATAAATGTAGCTACAGCAAGTCGGATTGTATTTGTTTCACTGGTTATAGCTAAGGGTTTAGCATCTTCTAGACATTTACATATAAACAACATATAATCACTATTTTCATCTTGCAATTTATAGATAATACGACAGAAATTCTTATTTTTCTTCGTTTCACATTCTGATAGAAGCTTTAAATATTCTTTATAATCAAAGCTATTGCGTGGGCATGTAAAACTCCTTTTATTTTCTTTTCTCTTGTAGTCCGCAAGATAAAAATACAACCATTCCAGAAAAGATATGTTAAAAAAGGAATCATCTTCAAGATTTTTAACATGTTCCCAACATATATCATATTTAGATAAATTATATAGTGTGTAAGCTTTTATCATTTGTTCATAAGAAGTTAGCGTGTTCTGAATGTCACAATTGTACTGCCTCAATAGCTGTTTTAGTCTATAGTTGAAATAATTACAACAATTTTTTCCATCATTAGACGAATTATTATTAATATATATTAAATAATGGCTAAGTATTTTGCATTCATTTATGAATGGAATCCACATTTTTGAATTAGCTTCTATCATAAAATAAATCAATTGACACGCACTTTGAATTTTTGTTGCACCTGCAGTAAAACTTTCTGTTGTTGCCTCTGTAAAATTATCTGAGCACTGTGGAAAAATATTTTCATAATCGAACTAAAATTTGAAAATAATAATGTATACAATAATTTAAATATATATAATTAAAATATATTTTTTTTCTGTTTTTGTAAAGGTAATGATTATAAAATTCAGAAATATAAATTGTAATTATTTAAAAAACATAAGTCATACATTATCTTCCATATTCATAATACTTTTATGTTTTATATATATTATTTAATATAAAAAATCATTAATTTCATTCAATAATAAATTATTATAAGCAAAAAAATAATATAATAAACAATATTGTACTGATAGAAAATGTCATCATTATTAAAAACATTTTAAATTACATATTTTTATATCATATTGATTATTCCTATGTAACACATAAATATTACATTATAGTAATATCATGGTTTTTCTAAGGGGAATATTTTTTCTTTCAATACTTAATAATAAATATATTCACACAAGCTTTAGATTATATAAACATATTTAATAATAAGCAAATATATTTTAATATTTTTATATTTGTGAATGTATTATAATAAAATGATTCCCTATTATATAATTCTAAAATGAATATACATCCATATAATTCATAATTATAACTTAGAATATTTTTTCTTATATTTTGAATTGCATTTAGAAATCAGATATAACTGTATATAAGTTCAGGGTTTACAGTATATATTTTACAGTTAAAAATTCATGCTTTTTGTTACTATTACTATTTTTTATTTTGTGATTTTTTAATTACTAATCTTTTGGATTTTAATAGAAACTGTTCTTCATTATTGTATTATAAAGATTGGTAGAATTTATTAATATAGCAAATTTCATTTTTGTTCAATAAATTATATTTTGACATGGAATGCAAAGCACATTATACTTTATATCATTTTTATTATATACATATGTCCTAATATCATATAATAATATATATTTTTGCATATACATGTCTTTATTTATAATTTGAAAATACAATATTCAATGATTAATTGTGCAATAAATGTCTTTTTTTATCACGAACCTCTTTATAATGTTTTATATAAATAAATATATATAATACATGTGCGATAATATTCGTTATATACAAAATTTACATAACATTTTTTTTGTCTTTTAATCCTTGTTATGAATTTCATAATATAATATAAACCTCTAATAAAACAATAATTATGTAATACCTACATAATATATTACAGAAAGTAATGAATTTACAGTTACATTTCATTGAAGTACATATATATTACGAGCAAAACTTTTTTTCGTATTTTGATTATATATTTAATTTTTCATACTATTGGATCGTTAAAACAATTAAAATTACAGTTTATCAATATTAAAAATAAGCAAGAATGTATATAATATAGAATAAATATAGATACCTGCTGCATTACATAAGTATAAAAGAAGATATATATCCAAATTTACATTTAAGAAATAATATCTATATTAATTTTTATGGCCAATAACTTGCAATTATCTCCAGTAATGCTCCAATAATAAACATTTTATGTTATGCATACTTATGACACATTTATCACTTAAACAAGTTCTTACAATTACATATAATAAGCATTTAGTTTATGTAAAAATATTTTTTTTATTGGTAAAATTTGTCATTAATGAATTAAAAAAATTGTATTGAACAATTTGTTAGATAAATTAATAGACATTTTACTTTAAATTATGTTGTTATTATAAAAATTGAGAATTATTTCTCTTTTAATTATAATATCTTATGATATAATAAATAACATATTTATTAAAGAATTCTTACATTTTATCATAATTATTCACTTAATTTTTAAATATTTCCTATGTTATTATTGAATATATTAGGAAATATTTTTACCATTATTATTATAAATCTTATTTTATTATTTTGTTAAAATAAAATAATTATAAGGTTTTGAAATTTATTTATTATGATATTAATTTTAATTTGTTTAAAAATTTAAAATACATATAAACAAAAACTTTATTCTTTTTTTATAAGTTTCGTAAATGCAAGATAAAATAAAATAATATGTTGTTTTTTGTTTTATATGTAGGATTAATATATCAAAAAAAAGAACATTAAAAAAAAGAATTATATATGAAATGTGCACATAATTATAATGCTCCATATATTTTTCATAATTATATTTATTCTTAGTGGAATGTATGAAGGACGCACAATCTAGCTTATTCACTTATGTCTATCTATTATGTGATGACAAAAACGTATGTTTTGTTATTGTAGAATACATGGATTGTATATAATATTAACAATTTAGGGAACACAGTCACATGTTGAATTAGTAATAATTATAAAGTGATAGAATTATTGAAGTATTAAAATGAAATATAAATTAAAACAAGAAACTATTTTATTTAAAAATATTACTCAAAACTTAATGAATAAATCGAATGATGACGCAAATTTTTAACATATCATGAATATAACCTGTAAGGGAGGGAAAAATATTTATAGCATATTGCATAAGAAATTCTTATAAAGTCCATATCACGTGAATGTAGGTAACATAAAATAAATGATAAATATCTTAATTCTACTGTATGTAATAATCAATATATTTACATTGTCATATGATCAATTTGACATATTTTATTTGTTCCGTACTTCTTATAAATATTTTTAAATTTAGCATTTTTATATATTTCGTATGCATATATTTAAGCTAGTAGACACAGAATTCTCTTTCATTTAGTTAATATTTTTTGTCTGTTCCTATGATACATGGTGTTTAGAAGATTTAATTACGGAATAAATGCTTTATTCATTAACATATGTTCTTATGAATAAAATTATACATGATAATGTTTTATATTTTTTATGGTTTTCTTTTATTTACTATAGTACGTTATATAATATTACATTAATTATTATATTACCAAAAATTTATATAACACAACCATTGTATTTTATATATATATTTTTTTGATTAAGCAGATATAAAAAAATATATTATTTTTCACATATGAATTTTAATTAATATTGATAATATATATTTTTTTTCCATATGTAGGTATAACTACATAAATTCATTATGTAAGTTTGAATAGAAAATTACATAGATTATTATTTTATTCGGTTTCTTGATAAATCATATAATTTTTCAACTTTATGCATGTTCCGTTCATTATAGATATTTTATTTATATATTGACATTACAAAATACATAGAAATACTTTTTATAATTTTATAATTATATTTACCTGTAATTGTTCTTATTAGCATTCATTTTATATTAATAATAAAATCATTGTGTGCAATTATATCTTTCTTCATTAAATATATATTTGTTGATTAACTAATACTATATGTTATAGTGGGATTAATGTACTTATAAACTATTTAATACTGATTTCGAATTATATCTATATATGTCCCTTCAAATGATTTTATTAAATTGTTACGATTTTCATTTTTTTTATTTAACATTTTCCTAAAATCGGTTACACTTAGTTGAGCAAGGGAAGCATTTCGAGTACGCAGTAAACAATTCAAAAATATGAAATTTTTATAAGCATTTACCTAATTTTAACTAATTTTTATGTATTCATGTATAATATGAATTATTTAATAATACATATTATTTAAAATAAACTTATTTATAACCTTATATAAAATGAATATTATTATTAATATATCTGAATATAAAACATGAGTTACTAAATATTTTTGCCTATTGATATGCCTGAAAGTATTAGCTGGAGTGTGTTATCACTTTTTTTTTATACACCAATGTGTTTTTAGTTGACATATATATTTTTTTTTAAGAGCTTAAACTGATAATTATCATTATAACATTTTTGGATACTCTCAATGGATTCATTATAAGAACATATAGATTTTTCTATTATGTGAATTAGCTAATTATTCCTTTTTCTGTATGGTATTAAATTATGTATATATTGTTTAAATTGAATAAAAAATTCTTTTCAATAAACTCTATTTTTTATGAATTCAATAATATTATATATTTCATCAAAATAATTAAATATTTTAAAAGTTTTGTCCTCAAATTTAACAACACGTTTATCACATATATCAAGGAATGTTATTTCACTATTATCCTCCTGGTCGATATATGTTTTCATTATATGGAAACTCTATAAAGGGTCTATATATATACATTTATGTTCTTTTAATAGATCTTGTAACTTGTAGATGAATTATATACAATTTATTTTTGCATAATTTTCATGAGATGCACTTTCATTTTCTTATGATATAAACAGAAACCAAGTGACATACAATCCGTTATGAATGCATATTTCTTTTTTTGTCATTCTTGCATATCTTTAATAAAAATCAACATACGGAGATTTTCCAATTTCACTCTTATAATAAACTCTCTTATATAAGGATATTTAGATGTAACATAATCCTTAAAACGTTGGGGAAATATATCATTAAATTTAATCAATAAATTAAAATAATATTCTTAATAAGTATTAAAATAATATATTTTGGAATAAACTATTGTGTATTTACAAAAAAAATGTATTTAAAATATTACATAAAATAAATTTTATTAATATTAATAAAAATAAAATTACTTCATTATAACTAAATGTATAAGACATTATGGTTAACATATATAGTCTAACAAGAGAAGAATTAATTTTTTTCTTATAATAAAACGCAATATATCAAATGTATGTTATATAGACCGAAAATTCTTTAAATCCTATATAATTCTATATTATACAAGTTTTTTTGAGCTATGAAATTTTATTATAATATATATATAGATGAAAGTATATGTATTATATTGATCTCAGTTATATTGTAGTACAATGTAAATGCATAAAACCATAACCGAATTAATTTAATTGAGTTTATGTTTGGATTTTTAGAATTATACGTATACTATGTTCTATTCTATATTATTGCTTTTAATTCGATATGAATATTATAATTTGTATAATATTTCATGTACTTTATATTAATATTCATTTTGTTCTCTAATAGTAAATATTTGTATTTTGTATTAGGTCATTATTCAGTATACATAAATATTAAATATGTCTTCTCTGTATTATTTATTATAATATTTTTTTAGATTTTAGTTTTATGAATTATATGAAAGTTTATACTTGAGAGTATATATTACATGATAATAGATTAGTTTCAAGTTATAAATTGATGCTTTTTTCTGTATGTTTTTTTAATTCTTTTAATTAATGCATGTTATTATAAATATTTATCTAATAATTAATTTGATTTATGTAAATTTTCATAACTTATATATATTTTTTATAATATAATTTTTATTCTGATTATAATATTTTATATATTACAATTTTTTATTATGCATTAATGGAATATAAATACTCATTAATTTTTTTCATTTATGCACATTTATATTTATTTTTGATTATATATATATATATTTCGATATATAAATTTTATAATAAATAAATATAATTTAATAATTTGCATTATTATTTTTCCATAATTATTTAGTATTAATTTGCTCATACATTTATAATTACATGTGTTATTCTGTAATTTCTGATATTTTCCTATATTAAATAATAATATAAACATGTATCCTTATAGAAACAGTTAATTATTTAAAGACATCAATTTCAATCAGTTATTCATTATTTACTTTTACGTATTCAGGTAGCATTATATAATTTATATCATATATATAATAGTGTACGTGCATTTTATTCTATTATTACAATTATTTATAATTATGCTAATAATTCTGTATTATTAAAGTTGTTCTTATTACAGTGGAATAATATTTAAAATAATGTTTCAATAAAATACTAAATTGTTTATATATATATACATTTGCCTTGCATTCTTTGATTGTAATATAATGAAAAATATTATTGTACTACTACCTTACTACTACTCATAAAGTATTCACGTAATTTATATTAGCATAATCTATGTATATACGTAATAAATATATTGTTACTCCTTGATTGTAATAATTTACGGTATAATTTATTTGAGCATATTAAAAAAAATTATGATTGGAAGTATTAACATTCATTTTAGAATTTAAATAATAAAAAATGTATTTCATTATAAATATTATATATAAATGATGCTCAGTAAGTATAATACTAAATTAAAATAATTAATATTATCATAAATGAATATTTACCACATTAAAAAATATATATAATTTATGTAAGAAAAAAAATGTTATAATATTGCTATATATTGCAATATATTTTATAAAATTTTTGTTCTTTATAATATTAAAATATAATATTATTTATATATATGTCATATTTATTGTGCATTTAGCTAATAATTGATAAACCATTTTAAATGTATAAATTAGTATATAATATTATAATATAGGAACATATTATCCAATAGTGTAAATATTTATTATATTATATTCTTTTTAATAATAATACAAAGAAGATACACCTCAAAAATATGATGCATTTGCAAAGAAGTTATGATTAATAATATTTTAATTACCTCTAAAATGCATAGAATAAAGTACAAAAAGTACATTATATAATATATATATAATTAATTATGCAAAAGGAAATATATTAATATTTTTATATATATACATAAGTTTATGAACTTTTAGGAAAATTTTCTTCTCTGTCAATTTCCAAAAATATGTGTTATATCAAGTGAAATTATTTTTTAGTATGTTGCACTCAGACTTAAACACGAATATGATATACTAGAATTTTCATATGGCATGCTAATAATATATACATACATAAATATTATGTTTTGAATGTAAATTTTTATACACATTTTTTTATAAAATATAATGTTTTATTCCTTTACACATTATTATGTGCTCGTGATGATTAATGCTTAATTAGTAGCATATATATGTGTTTTTACTGCATGTTCTAAATATATATATTGTACTATATTAATTACGGTTTCTTAAACATTTTTAGGGAATAAATTAATTTTCCTTATATATTTGTTTATATGATGTCATAAGTAATCTGATTCAATAAATTTTTCTTTGTTCATTAAAATTTTATATAAAAATAAAAAATTATATTTATTCTTGTAGAAGAAAGAAAAAGGCTAATGGTATTAATAGGATAAATTTATCATTATTATTCTATGTTTTATGTAATGCAAAATATATAAACTTACTGAAAATGTATGAAAAATACACAGAAAAAATATATGGTTATAAAAAGTAAATACCTCAAATTATTACATATTAGCAAAATTTTATTAAAGAATATTAATTACGTAGAACGCATATATTCATTAATACAAAAATGCATAAATAGTATTCTCTGGTAAAATTTTAATATAATAAAAAATAACAT
>NW_021628944.1:0-1509 GCF_002157705.1 Plasmodium gonderi
AAAAAAAAATGAAAAAAAAAAAAATAATAATAGAGCTTTTCCCATTATGACCGGACTGTTGCTTCATTATATTATTTTCTTTGGTTCCAAGTAATAACGGTTATTTTATTCGGTTACATAACATTTTATATTGAATAGAATTAATTAATGACTTATGTAGAAAAAGAAGAGAATTTTAAAAATATCACATTTTTGTTCACCCTTAATAAAAAGATCTTATGTATATGTATAAATACATACATTTTCCATTTTCACAATCTCTCGTTTACATAGATGATATATGTAAGCCTGCGCAAATTCATGGTTCAAAAAGAAATTGTGCACCTCACTCATTATAGTGTAAGCTTAAATATGATTTTCAGGATGAGCCCCAATACGTGATAACATATGCATTCTTACACTTAAGAATATACCATACAATCCCATTTTTCTAATTCACCATTTTCAAAGATATTTATAGTCCATTAAAAACATCGTAATAGAGAAATGGTTGAAACACACATCTATTAATAATTTTTGCTCACATTATAGCATGCTTAGATGGAGCGAAAAAATTGATTGCCACATATTTGTAATGAAAGTATACAATGGAGAGTAAAGATATAATTATATATATTAAGTTTATCATATGTGAGGAATACTGAATTGTAAAGTTGATGTTAATCCATATGCTTAGAATTAATCTGTATATATTATATCAAATGAAAAAGTTTAGTATAATTAAGAGGTAAACCTTAAAAAATAAATTCTGCCTCCTAATTAAAAGTAGCACGTTTGAAATGAATTGCCTATTTTGTATTTTTGCACCTGTATGATAAAACATAATAAATTAAAACTACATAGATAAATAATATTTTTTTAAATCAATCCTTTTATATACTTTACAGGTGTATTTTTTAAAGCATGCAAGGAGATTACTTGCGTTTTATATGGGTATATATACATGTAACGCATATTTTTCATGAAATATGCCTTACATTATTTTTAATGATGACTTACAATATTAAGCATAAAAATAACGATAAAGCACATTAAGAAAAAAAAATGATATATATAAAAAAATATATTTTGATCTTATATTTACATGTATTTTGTCCCTCAGTAGGCTTGTGCACTACCTTCAACTATGCATTTTAATAAAGATTAAGTCCCTCTTTTTTTTTCTGGCTTCTTTGGGTTTTTTTTTCTCCCCGCATTTTTTATATTCACTTGGTATGCAACCAAGAACGAAATAATGTAAAATAAAGGTGTATGTCATTTTTAATTATTATGCACTGATGAATTGACGTAAGCATGCTCTGTATTTATATAGGGAACTACAGGAGAAGAGATATAAGTGGACTTTTTTCCATATATATCTCATGACCCCTTAAGTACATTATCTTCTTTTGTATACATATTTTTATGCAAAGTAAATGTTCGAAGAAACATACTTAAATAACAAAAGTAGCTCACATTGTAGCATGCTACTTTAAATTTAAAGCATAAAATAATATAATTTTTTTTTTT
>NW_021628945.1:0-227 GCF_002157705.1 Plasmodium gonderi
TAACATATATAGATAAAAGTTTTTAATCCAAATGCACAATAAAAAATATGAACTATACGTTTTATATATTAATAATGTACTATTTTCATGAATTATTAATTAATGTAAATGTTCCAGAGGATGAATATACAAAAAATCAATATATTACATAGTTAAATTATTATAATTAAGTGTAACTCATATTTATTTTTTAGAAAAAATATTCATTTATAAGATTATTTAATCCT
>NW_021628945.1:505-4793 GCF_002157705.1 Plasmodium gonderi
TTAATATTATATACAATAATAAAATGATAAATATAAATTGTGTATAATAATGTAGAACAAAATTTCTATATATAAAATAATATATTTTTACTATAAGACAATGTTAACATATGATACATCAAACACTGTTTTCGAACAATAAAAAAACTAATACAACAGAATATATAAATAGAAAAGAAATTTTTCTATTCTATATAAAATAAATTATTATTATGTTTATTCTCCTTATAATTAACATTAATAATATGAAATATTTAAAATTCATAATTCTTTAAAGTACATATAGGTATACATGCCATAAAAATAAAAGAGTAATAAAGAATATATATTTTGTTAAGTGTAATCCAAATATATATAACATATATTATAATTCAACATTAAGTACTAAAACAAAAATCTAATAGATATAAAACAAGTCCTAAAAATAAATATAAATATGATACCTTAAAGATATATATAAAATCCTAAACCCTAAAACACTATATATCAATCCAAAATTTCAAATCCATGAATACTATATACTTTTATCTAGGATCATGCATTTGAATATATGAACATATTGTATCATATAAACGTTTATAACAATACTGAATTATATATATTAATGTATAATATATTAATTAAAATCATTGATATATTTAGAACATTAAGTTATATTTAATTTATTATAATGATATTTTTTATAATTCTATCAACAATAAGTTGTAGTCTAAATTATAAGAAATATTTATCTACAAAATGTATTTATCCTAAATTCTAAAAATTCATAATAACACTCTATAGCCTAAAGGATAAATTATATTAAAATTTTTTAATAAATTTTAAAAATATAACGCACATATATGTTATGTCTTAATATACAACTATATATATAAAAAGTTCAAAAAATGCTCGTATTAATGGGCACTTAGATTTTTATTTACTAATCCCTATTAAACAATTTCCCTATATAGTTTGAAAAATTTTTATACTTCTACATATACTATTTAGTATATAAATATATTTATAGCATATGTTTGTTTCATACAATTATATTTAATTTATTTGTATTAGTATAGATTATAATAAAAATTATATAATAAAATTTATTATTTATAGTCAGGTATTCATCTTACCCTTTCTAATACTCAGGATAATAATAAAAAAATATACAAGACTAATGGAGAAATTTAGTAGGAATAAATATTTATTAATATTTTTAAAAAAAATATAATTTAAAAATATCCAATAAAAAAAGTAATAACATAGATTATTACTCTAGATAGAATCTCAATATGGTAAAAACTAATTTTATTAAAAAATGAAATATGTATATTTATGTGTTAGAAAAAGTATGTTTTAATAAAAATTTTACATTACATAAAAATAGCATTATTATTTTCGTCTTTTATTATATATTGTATTTACCTATATTAATACAGATATATATTATCATATTATTGCCTACTATTCCCATCCAATTTACGGATTTTCATTATTTAAATTCAGTAATATGTTAAATATATACGTTTAAAATATGTTATATATTTGGTTATATTCAGTTAATGAATCTACACATATTATATACATAATAATTTGAGACATATAACTAATTTTATACCATAATACCATAATACAATAGTATTAAAACTATATCAGTTCTATTATACTAATATACTAGTGAAGTTCTTATATAATATGTAAAGAAGAAATAATAGTTTATTATTATAGGAGAAGGTACATTTATTTAATAATATCTAAATGAAAAATTAAAGTTTATGTAACATATACAATAAATATTACAGCATTTGTATGGTAATTTAGTAAAAGAAATGATAGCAATTATTAAGTATAAATCCAATAAAAACTATTTTTTGTTGATATTTGATCTATATAGATTTAATACAATGTATATTTTATTTTATTTAAATATGTGTAATAGATAAATTGTTTTTTTAATCATATTATTCACATAAATGTTATGTAAAATTTACGTCAAATTATAATGGCCTCTTTTTACTTATCATTTAATAGGATTATAAATAATATAAGAGAAATTTTTTTTTAAATAAATATTTAAATTAAATGAATAAAAATATCATTATGTAATTAATATTGTGTAAATTATATGCGAAAATTGTTATAAAAACATTAATATATATATTATATTATTTTTTTTTTTTTGATTATATAGAGGAATAACTATCGTTTCATTTAATAGAATTCACGAATTAAAAAATTTTTTTGATATATCTGGCATGAATAATTTTAGTATAATAAAATTATTAAAAAATTAAAATAAAAAATAATACAATATATTATGGAATAATTTTACTTTGAATAATAACATATAAAAAAAACATAAATAAATAGACTATATCAAAACTGTATGAATTTTTTTTTATAAGTAATTTATATAATTATAAACTTATATAATTCCAAAAATGTTTATTCATTATAAAATATACTTGGGTATGATATATAATATAAAATTATATGTTTTTATTATTCTTCATATTCATATATAATATAACATTTAAATGAATAAAATATCATATAATATAACACATAAATAACACATTTATAATAAATATATATATAATCATGTTATATAATTATTTACAGTGCACTATACAATAACATTTATGTATGTATATATTGTAAGCGTTTATGATGTAGTATTTACATTATTTTAATATTATTCACATAAAATATGATATATTATACTCTTTGACCCTAATATATTTTATAAAAATGTAATCGATGTCTTATTACCTTTTATATAATTTACTAAATTAAAATATTTAAAACAAAAATAAAAAAAAAAAAGTATATGCACATGCATGCATTATGAGCCATGTGTTTTGAACTATAATATTTTATAGATATAAGATTACACATATTTTTACAATATAATTAAGGACATAAAATAAATAATTTATAATAAATTTATTTACTATATTACATATAAAAATTATTTTATTATATGTATTGACAATATTATAAAATTTATGTTACATATAAAGTTATTATAAATATAGTTTTCTTTTAGACTTTATTATATATTTGGAACTATATGAATTTATTTTTCATATTATGATATGTGAATTAAATAACCTCATCTTTCCTAGAATGAATAATACTAACAAAGTTTTAGATGAATAATGAATTTAAAAAAGTGTTAATTTAATATAATATATGTAGAATTAAGCAGCATCATATGCATTATTATATGTGATGTGAATATAATATTTATGCTGATATTATTAACAAGTAAAAATTTATTATAAAAAGTTTAGAACATATTTATTATCTGTAGAAGATATATATAATATGATGAGTGACACTAAATTAGAGGATGAATACGTATAATTTAAATGTTTAATAAAAACAAACTTAATAATCATAGTTTTAAAATGTCATATTTATTAAAAATTAAAGCCAAATTTTTTTCTTAAAAATTTAATAATTTTTGTTCATATTATTACTTTGATTTATAGTTCGATTTTAATGGTGTATTTCCCGAATGTACAGATGGTTTCGACTGGGATACAGGGGCATTTAGAGGTCGGGGAGATGCTAATAAATTCACAACTTTGTGTAGTGGCCTTAATTTAAAATTAACAACTGAAAATAGATCCACAGAATTTTCACAACTATGTCGTGTTCTTGGTTTATATTTAAAGCATATAGAAACAAATAAAAATGAACATGCGCAAAGGTGTTGTAAATTATTCTATTATAAACTAAAAAAAGATATAATGGATAAATTTAATTTAAAATGTAATGATGCTAAAAGTTGTTATCTGGAAATGGCAAATCATAAGGCAAATGGCTTAGATACACAAATATCTGATATATGCCTGAAACATTTAATACATATTGATGGTGATACTTTTAAAATAATGGAATATCTTTTTGAAATATATAACAAAGTTAATCTTTTTAATACTAATAATCAGAGAACCACTAGTAATATGCATAAATTTAAAGAGTACATAGAAAAATTAGAAATATATTTTTATAAATATAGAAGCGAAATTAAGGAAGAACTCGGAAAAATTATTAAGATATGCGAAGGCTATATAAGTGAATGGGAAGCTGATAAGCGCTTGGCAAAACATGCCTCAGATCTCCTAAAGTATGATAATTGGATAAACACAAGAAAAAGGAAACTCGAAGAGGAAGAAGAAGAAAATACAAGAAGTGATTGGAGACCAACAGAAACCTTGGAAAGCAAAGTATTATATGCGAAAGCTATAATGATCCCTCGGACAGATGATGTAAGAAACACAGGAATAAGTATTGG
>NW_021628945.1:4831-6589 GCF_002157705.1 Plasmodium gonderi
ATAATTTATCTTAGAAATATTATTAAAAAATACATATAATATACATGAACAAAAAATAAAAATATTATTATATTTTTTCTTTAGTATACCCATTATTTTTCATTTTTAAAACCAAGTGTACGGAAATTAAGGAGTATGTTTAATAAAAATAACAAAAATAATATGGACCTTATGTATTCATTTGATGTTGAATACAAAAATTCAATTGATGATAGATATAAAATAGCATATAGTTAAATTAGCCTAATCCAATAAATGAGTAATATTAGTTACTGGATCCAATTTATATTACTTAAATGAACAAAAATATAGTGTTCGAATTTTTGTATAATATAAATATAATTATATTAATATGATAATATAGTAAATAAATAAAAAAGAATGTTTATAATACCTAGTAAAATGCTATAATATATCGAAATTAATTTTTTAATTATTACTACAATTGGAAAAATAAGCATTTTACTAATTAAAAGGAAAATAATTTAAACACATATATCTTATTGCCATATTTATTGTAATCATAACATCTTATATTTATTTACTTGGAGATACAAGCAGTGCATGATGAACTAACACAAACACTCTCACAAGAAAAAATTAGTTGTTAAAAAAAAATTAATCATTAATATTAGAAAATCATTCTTCTGCTTATAAATATATATATAATAAATTAATTTCCTAATATAATATTGAAAAAATTAAGAGTGTTATACTTTCTTTTTAGAGAAATCATGTGAATGCTCCTTATATAAGCATTATATTGACTTCCGGTATTTTTTTCCAATGAATATAATATAATCAAAAGAAGAAGGGAAAAAGAAAAAACGTTAACCATATAAATAACACTCTAATAACTCGAAAAGCATATATACCTACAAAGGGTGTAAATATAAATAAATTAAGGTACAGCTAGTGAATATGCATATGTAAAATAATTTCATTTTAACAAGGATACATATATTTTTAATGTTATAAAATATGGTTTTTAATTTAATCAAAAAAGAAAAAGAAGTCATAATTGTAATATATTATAATTGCAAAAAAATATTACAAAAAAATTAAATAAACTAAATATATAATTATACTATAGGTGATCATTAAATCTTACTTTTTGGATTTAGTATATTTCTCCAAGGAACTAAAACAAAATTATTAGAAAAAATCTAATATATTAATGTTGAATATTAATTTATATCTCTTCAAAAATGTATGTATATATATATTATTAATACATTAATATATTTTTTTTTTTTTTAAAACTTTTTATAAAATTATAAATAATATAATTATATATGGTTCAAAAAATTTTTTATCATTGAACATTAAACACTCACATGTTAATTTTATTTGATTCACTCATTATATCCTTTAAAAAGATTAAATATTGTTATTTTTATGGCAAATTTTTTTTCATGTAATGTTGTTTCAATGCATTAAAGACTATTAAATTTTTTATTAGAAATATAAGTTTTTTATAATTTATGCTAATTATAGATAACGTAAAATTTACAATCAAAAAGTACATATATTATAATATGTGTGAAATCAAGAACAATATATGTATATCTTAATTTCATAATAATATATTATTACTCATCTATATTTATGTACAAAAAAATAATAATTAATGATTCAGATGTAAAAATAAAATTCTAATAAAATTTTTATTGTATATAAATACCATAAACAATTAACTTATGTAATTTTGAAAATATAAAAAAAAGTAATATAAAATATAAAAAAATAATTATATTT
>NW_021628945.1:6781-6914 GCF_002157705.1 Plasmodium gonderi
ATTTTAAATATATTTATATAAATCATATGATTATATTTTAATTCGAATATATGAAAATGTGCTAACAAAAAACAGGATAAATTATACATTATCATAAAACATAAATACGTAGTATATTCTATATATATATATA
>NW_021628946.1:0-9083 GCF_002157705.1 Plasmodium gonderi
TTAAAAATATATATTTAAAATTAATTAAATGTGTAATTTTGTTGTTAATTATAGAAATATGGTTTTTTAATATTTCCATTGTAAGGTACTCTATATTCTTTCAATTTAATACTATTTCATTTGTCTTTTTTTTAACTGGAATAAAGTAATAATATAGCATGACTATAAAAATATAAAATGTTGACAAATAACGACATATTATACGGTTATAAAATGCTTTAAAATGTTCTCTTCGTATTTATATTTGTAAAATTAGATATTATTATAATAATGCAATTTTTGTACACTTTTATTGGTTATACTATTAATAACACCATTAAGTTTCCTCTTTGTTTCTAGATTTTATATTATATGATCTATATATATAATAAATCTTTGAAAATAACGTTATTACTTTACATACAATATGTTAAGTGCGTTCAGAAATAATAACTCCTGGAATATTTAGTACTGATTCGTCTTCAGTTGAATATACATATTATTCACAATTTACTAATTTATTTGTCAAATATATTCCTTGTGTATATGAAACTGAAAATACAGTATTTTCTATTCATTACCTGTTTTTTTTAAATTTATGTAATCTTCTGTGAATCCTTAATGCCAAAAATCAATTAAAAAGTTTTATAAATATCTGTTTAAGTATTTTTTATATTATAACTATTAAAAATATGTATTTATTTAGTTTAAGATGCTATTGTCTTTTTACGCAAATTCTTTAATACTTTCACACTCATTTTAATTTAATGTGGATAAATTATCATTTTCAATGTAATGCACATTTTAAATAAGCTATTTTACTATAATTACGTTTGATTAGTCCCCTATAAGATGATGCATAGTGATGCTTCATTGTCTTTGTAATGTAATTAAAAGTTTGAAGGTCTTGACTAAAATTATTTTCGCATAACTCACAATACAAAAAACAATATTATAAATTCTGCTCAATTTTTTCAAATATATTAATTATTATAATACATTTTTCTCGAACAATTTGGAAAAAATTTCTTCCATTCACAAAATTTGATCACATGAAATAATCCTAATGCGTTAAGTGAAAGATATGCTTATAAAGTAACTTCTTTCTGTAATATATGAATTCACCTTCACATTTTCAACAATTATAATGAATTTATATTTAACATTCCAATCTTTTATCAGTATTATCATAACAGATATGTCATTCGGGGATGATGAAAAAGAATTAAGTGTTGTCGCGGCACAATTACTATAAAAGGATAATTGAATGCACAATAACATATATGTCAAGAAACAGTTGGATAACATATTGTACTTACAGAGCGAGGATAGATTTTTATGTTTATATGAATAACACAAATATGTTTTATATAGTGCATGTAAAGAAAACAATTCAAATGTTATAACAAATGATCCTATTTGTGCATATTTATTTAATGAATAAGGTATACCACTTAATGTAAGCATTCATTATGCCCATAATTTTTTTAAAACAAGTTTCTTGAATTATATGTTAAGTTACACATTCATGATGCTAAAACGTATAAGAGTTGTATAGTTGTTTTATTATCGTATAACAAACGCAATAATTCCACATTATCAATTTATGCATCATATTAATAAAATATCTTAAAGGATTTTATATTTTTTTAAATAAAATATATTTATCGTTTTTATGACCATTAAAAAAAAATTTAATGAAATATTTGGAAAAATTAAGTTTCAAGATGCGTGTATATAAATGGGGAAATCTAAATAACTTTTATATGCGTAACATATATAAATCTTTTTATTATTTTGATTTAGAGCTATATTTTTTTAAGAAAAAATAAAAATCATTTATAATCATTTTTTTAAACTTTTTAAACAAACAAAATATAATTTTTCTTCAAACGATTAATCAAAAATGCTTATTTTATGTGTATAAGGATATAATTAACAATAGAAGTTCATTTTTTACATGTTCAAAATCAAAGTAATGAGAAAACATTTTTTTCTGGTATGACAAATTTCTGGTATATCTAAATTCAACGTCTTATTATAAAAATATAACGATATAAAATAACAGACACATATGGTTGATAACATTTTTTATACATGAAATAAGATTAAATTATCGAATATTATATTTATAAATATATTTCCCTTTTTTTTACCTTATTGATATTATAAATTTTTAATCTGTGTGTTATTAAAAATGTAAAAATAAATAATCGACGTGAATAAATAATGAAAATACAATAATAAAATAACAAAAAGATTTATAGTTTTACGTGCAGAATAAAGATATATTTTATCTTATTTAAGTGTATTAGTAATAATTATAATATGATTTTCTTATAGATGATATCTGAAAGAACATATATTATTAACACTACAGTGAAAGAGTTTTTGTTAATTAAAATAAAACTTCTACTTATAAACAATTATTTGCGTTTTATGGTTAATTTATATGGATACATAATATATCAGTGGGTCATAAGTTATTATACACTATTATCCAACACACTAAAATCTCTATTTGACGCAGTTAGTATATATTAAAATAAGATGTCAACTTTAAATAAAATGAATTCTGTGTATTTATGTTTTTAATATATAAGCAGACAATTGTGTGAATGTTTTCCATAATTTTAAAAAGAGTGGAAGACTTTATTCTTTATGGTTTCCAGTATTTATATAATACTATTTTTAAATTATGGCAAATTAAAAAAATGAAAAATTCCCCAATATATCTACATAATAAAAATAAAAAGAATTTAATAAAGTTAAAATTATGAAATATAATACAAAAAAATGTAATAATTTAGAAAAAATTAAAGACGACAGCAAAAACTATTGTAGAAGAACTGCAAAATTTTCACAGTTGTTAAATTTAAAAATAGACAATAAGTGAAAAAATGTATGTTAAAGATTACATGCTGTTTCTTTGAACAAATAGGGAAATCAATAAAACGCACAAATAACTAAAAATTAGATGTTTTAGTGATAAAGTTTTTGAATGAGTAGTTATGTTAATTATGGAATATTCGATTTTGTTTCTTGTAAACATTATGTACCATACAAGCTGGTCGAATTAAAAAATGAAAAAGATTTACTTTATAGTTTTGAAAATTATAAATATATTAAAGAGGAATAATTGTGATAAACATTTGTGAAAAGTATTTAAATTATGTTAGCAATATTAAAACTATTTAGCCGAAGTCTTATGACGGGAATAGATCTCGTTCTTATTATTAAAATATTTAATCCCATTAAGAACATCTTTTCACGAGTAGTAAATCATATGAACAAAATATTTTACACAACATATTTATTTCCTCATTTGAAAGACTAAATATAGGTGAAAGAAAAAATGTTAAAGGATTGTGAATCGTAGAATATAAAGAAGTTTCAACTGTGCAAAATAAAATTAGTATTCTATCTTCCTTTTTTTGAAACTTATTAAGATTCTTCTCTACACAAATTAATGCTTTCTTCATTATTATAGAAACATCTTATGAAGCATTAAATTCATATTATTTTTGTCCATGTTGCATGTATACTGGGAGCAGTTATATCATCTCACCCTTTCTGTCTTGTAAATATAAATTATAATTTAATATGCAAGTGTTTTTTATTTAGTATTTATAATTTATTTATGTGATTTTTATCTTTATAAAAATATTACATTCCTATATTATTATATATTAGTCTAATATATCTGTATTGAGTTACATGGAATAGGGATAAAAAAAAATATTATATAAAATTCAAAAAGGGATATTAGAAGATACATTATGATCATATGACTAATAATGGGAATTCATGTATTAATAAAGAAATAGCACTATGCGACAAATTTTCATGTAGAAAAATTTTTTTATAATTACCCAATGAACGCAATTATTTAAGGGGGTTATATAAACATAGGTTATAGGAGAGTTATCTGAACAGTACGTAATATGAAACCAAATTGGAAATAAAATAAAATTTAGATATTATTTAATTTAGTTATAGTCACTACACATTATAAAGTGAATACTTATTTATATAAATGTTTCATAAATGTGAAGTACCATGTAAAATTTCGTTATATTAACTGTTATATATATTGAGATATATATTTTTAAATAGTATCATAATTTAAGAATCCAGAATATATAATAAATTTACTATTAATTATTAAAGAAAACAATGTTTACAATCTCATGTAATAAAAAAAAAATTACTGGTGTTATAAATTTTGTAATGATAAAGGCATCATTTAGGTAGGTTCATATAACTTTTTAATGCTTCAGCAATGAAATAATGAGTTACTGCAATTATATAATAGGAGTGTATGGCTTAATTGATTTAATTGAAAAGATAATATTTAGAATATAAATATATATTGGTTAAAATATTTAACGGTATCTAAAGATGGTACAGCATAAATAATGTGTAATAGAAATCTTAGAAAACATATTTTGAATAGAGAATCATAAATTGAGCTAATTTAATGAGTATAGATGTTCAATTTAAATGAATACTTTAATTTTCTCGAAACCTTTTATGTATATATCAAATTACATTTGGTGTTTTATGATTAATTAATTCTTATTCTCTTTTTTATGCATGCCTTTTTTGTTCTTTTATTATTTTTATGCGTTATTATGATTATAAATAATATAATTAGTTGTATATAATATAATTTCCTAATTTGATCAACATTATTTAAAATATTTAAATGAATACCTCACTTATTTACATGCATTCAACAAGAAGTGTTTGGTAGTAATACTTCTATTAAAGCACAATATAAATATATATAACACCATAAAACAATCGCTTATGTGTACTATAATATTAAAAATATTTAAATTTTTTTTAAAATGTTCTCAACTTAGGTAACATATAATGTGTATTTAGATATATTATCATTAAAATTTGAAGACGAATATACATTAGTAGTTACATAATAGATTTCATAATGCAGATTTATTGTTACAAAATATAAATTATATTAAATATATATAAAAGGATTTTATAAATACTTATTATTATTTAATATATATAATAATACTAATAATTAATATATGCTTTTAACTTATGTTTGGAAAAAATTAATGAAGAAAAATAAATAAAAACCTTTTCATGTTTTGTGCATATATGATTATGTAACTAATAAATGGTAGGTTTTTGAATTATGTGTATATTATATATTACAACTGGCTTCTTAATGCATATTATATGAAAATGATGAATTAAATTAGAAATTTGTTATGAGTTTAACATAAAGATAATTATAACATATTTTAACACAGACTATGTAACATATATATAAGGTGTGCTTTAATAAAAGAAAAGCTATGATATTAATCTATTGTATACGATTATAATGTTTTGGAATAAAAATAAAATTATCAACTTTAACATAAGAAATGTGATGCAAAATTTACATTATTATACAAACACAATAATAATACAGTTAATAAATGAATTTATTATGTTAAAGGAAAATATATTATATAATTAAAAATAATATATATTAATTATTTATAAGTATAAATAAAAAAATTTTAATAATAAATATAATTATAAAATATGTGCACAATTTAGCTTTATAATCGAAGTTGTTTATAAATTGTCTCTTTTCTTTAAATAATGGTTTTTTTCTAGTTTTTTTTTGTCTTTATCACGTTTTTATTTAAATTAATAAAAATATCAATGTATATCATTTTCTCCTAATGAAAAAATAGTGTATATGTATCTCATTTTATTCATTGTTTACGATTGTTAGATTCCATGTGTAATTATAATTTATTTCTTATTACTTTTTTATCACTCTTACATATTATTAGTAATGGAATAACATGTAATTAAAGTATTCCAGTATAGTACAATATGTATAAGGATAAAATATAGAATACATCATATTTCCTATTTTCCGTATATGTTTAACATAAGACGTAATTACAGTTACACCGTTTTTTTATATAATGATATACGTTCAGTTTTTGCATATTACATTTTACATTAATTAATATATCAGTATACTCATGTGCTATATATATTTAAATATTTTATTAAAATGTACATATTTTTTTATTATAATTATTTACGATATTCATGTATTCCTAAAAATTTTATAGTTATTTATGCAAATTATTAATTACTATACACTTAAATATAATTTGTGAATTGAAATGCTATATTTTTATGTAGACATTTTAAGAATATCTCCCAGAAATATATATTTTAATTTTTTTCATCAAGTCCTGCAAAACGATTTTCAAATTTGCTCACTACATATTAGCAGGATTAGTGATTGGTATTCATTGTCTTTCCTTTCCTTTTTTTAAATATAAAGTGTACATTTTTCCAAGATTCTCTGTACTAATAATAGAATGATTTGTGTATGAATTCTTAAGAATAATTAATTTATGAAATAATATTTTGCTTAAATATTATATAAAGTTATGCATAAAATATTTTTATTTTTAAGATGAAGTACTATAAAACTTATAGAGACATATAAAAATCGCTCTTATAGTTATAGTAACTAGTACTGCTATAATTATAATGTTTTTATTGGTATTATTAGTAGGAAAAGTGTTAAAGGAATTTTTATTTTGATGCATCGATTTCTTTGTATTTGCTATAATTCTTTTAGTGGATTGCAATATATTATATAAGTTGTGGATTCTATATATTCATCACTATATGTATATTCCAAGATGCATTTGTCATTGTATATGAATTCATTAATTTCAATTATACATCTTATATTTTATAATTCTTCGCGCAAAGCATCATCCTGTGTTGATTCAATGGTACTAAAGGGTTCTTTATGTAACTTAATCTTTTTAATTGATTACACGTAGATGATTGATGTTTATTATTCGAAAAAAGAAGTATACCCTTATAATAATTATATATATTATGTGGATTTTTCATTATCAATATCTGCTATATTGAATGGGAATATATTTTTTTTTTCTATAGAATTATAAATATTAACATAATCATTCAAATATATAAATATAGTTTGAGCTTTATCTATATATACTTCTTTAATAATTTCTTTTATTGTGAATTTAATATAATGGCAGCATTTATAGTTGTCTCTTAAATTATTCTCATTAACATTGACAAAATATTTTTTATTTCCTTACAATATGAAGAATAAATATTCTTTAGATCACCTATATATGACTCGTTGGTTATTCAGGAATGATTCAATATGTTCTGTATTAACTGAATTGTCAATATTATTAGAGAACATATCACTGTATAACATATAATCGTCGCACTTGCCATAGAAATAAAAAATATATATATTATTGAAAATATACACATTAATAAAAACATTAAATAAGTAATATTATTAGAAATTTTCTAAAAGAAATCATGAAAATTATATGATATTATTTATTATCATATAACAACATAAAATTTACCATTCCAATATTTGCAGCATCTGACAATGTAAGAATAAAAAAGAAGAACTAGTTTAAAATTATTTTAGTTATAAATATTAAACAAAAAATAAAAATATACATTAATTATATCATGTGATTTTCTGTTACCAATTTTAAAATTCAAACATATAAATTATTATAAATTGTATTTGTATTTATATATATTTCAATAATTTAATTTGTTCATAGAACATTATATATCAAGCAATATTGCATATGAAGCGAAACTGATGAATAAATGTATATAATTTGAATATATATTAGACATAGAAATGTAAAATTATTATTTGTTTAAATAGTTCATAGTTTTAATAATTCTTTATATATTGAAATAGATAGCTTTTTAAATATAATGCATATACAATAAGCAATGCATATTGTGTTAAGTATATATGTATCTTTGAATAAGAATTATAAAAGACAATTATATAATAAAATGCTTATAACATAATTTATATTTTTTTATGATTTTTATATAATTTTTAGTATACGTAGTATGGGCACGTATATTCGAGTTAAAACAATTATTCATATTTCTTGTCTACAGTGCTCTATAATAAATATATATATATTAAAAAATATCTTTATGTTATAAATGAAAATATTTATGTAAAAAAATATAAAATAAATTGTGTTTATCCCCAAAATTTTATATTTATACGAAAAAATAATTATTATATAATGTTAACTAAAATTTTATGTTAGTATATAATGTAATATATTAGACATATTAATATAAATGATAATACATTATGGCGAATTATATGTTTTGATCAATATAATATATAATTTTAATGAATATATCCATTTGAAACAAAAGAAACATGTATCATTTAATAATATACAAAGTCAATGTAAAATAAATAAATTATTACTTAAAATAAAAATGAAATATAAATAAAATCTAATAATTCAAATCAATTGAACTTCTTGTGATAAAAATGATATATATTACATGTTTATGAAATAATATGAACTGTAGAACGAAGGAAAAATATAATACATACAATAGATAAATATATCACTTTTTATGTGCAGAATTATTTTATCATTATCTAGGTTTTGAAATACATCAATAATAATGTTCATATGCATTTTTCTGGTAATGAGCGTATATATATATATACACTATGAACAGGTACATTTGTTTAAACACATCGTATACTTTGATAATAATATTATTTTCACAAAATATTAATTAAAATGTTTTATATAGTATAATTTATCCAAATATTTTTTAAATACTAGATTAGGAAAATATTATTTTTATATACTTATATACTAATTGTTCATTAATTGTTGTTGATCCCCTGCATTTTATTGTTTCAAGTTTAAAAAATAATTAATTTCATATCTATAGAGTAATACATTAATTATTTATACTAAAATGTATATTGGTTTTATCATTACCTATTTTTTGGTAATAAGAGCATAACTGTTTTCACAATTTTATTTTTTTTTGTATGTATATAATACTTTTAATATATTATAGGTTTATCCGATTATATTAATATATATTTTCTTAAATTAATTATATTTCATTTATTAATATTATATATATTATTCATATAAAAAAATGGACCTGAACTTTTCAATTATATATATAATTAAGCAACACTTCTTTTAAAGAAGTTCTATTATATAATTTTGATTAATAGTAAA
>NW_021628946.1:9231-9612 GCF_002157705.1 Plasmodium gonderi
GATGATATAATCAAAAAAAAAACAGAAATGTGAAAAATTAATAAATGAAGGGAAAAATATATGTTTAAAAATTATATCAATAAATGAGTTAAATGATAGCACAGAAAAAACTTACATTAAAAAAATATCGTTGTAAGTGAAATTAACCATGCTTTTTATAAATTAAGTGAGTAAAATAGAATTATGTGCAGCGATGAAAACTGTACTAACATTTTTAAAAAAAGGTATACTGAAAATTTAAAACGACAAAAGGATACATTTAATCAAGCAAAAAGTAACAATTCGGATAAATCTATAATGCATGATTATAAGTAAAGTATTGAAAATGAAATTGAATCATTAAATGGATTAGAAAAAACTATTGGAATATAAATGAAAACG
>NW_021628947.1:0-6272 GCF_002157705.1 Plasmodium gonderi
AATAATATATGTATTAAAATAGTAGGACACTATAGTATAAACAAATAAATGTGTATATTTTTTATGAATAAATTTTTTATTATAAAATCAGATAACCTACAATAAATTCTAAATTATTTATAATTATATTTTTTTTAATTTATAAAAAACATTATGTTGTATTAAAATATGTATTTTTCCTTTTAATGCTATTTTATGTTCTATATATTTAAAATGATGTATATATTTGTAGATACTAAAACCACATGAAATATATTTTAAATTTTTCTACCTAAGAGAGTTTCTACTTTTTCGTTTGTATATATATAGATGTATAACCACTGATGATACAGTAAGTATTATTATTATTAAAAAAATATTTTTATTAACAATATAGATTCTATATTTTTTTATCTTATTATGAATAAATGGTATAATTTTTTATTTATTCATATGTTTATAACTTTATTTTTATTTCCATGTCATTGATAATATGTATAAAATCTTTCTTTAAAAAAGACTTTATGTTCAAATATAAAGGAAAATTCATCTGGAAAATATAAAAAAATAATAAATTAAAAATTATAAGTTAATCCAATTTTATAATAACATAATTTATTAATTATAAATTGCTTTAATATTTTAATTTAAAATATTTTTTCTTCATGATTTCATAAATATATATAATTTTTATTCTTTTATACATAGATTATGTTATAATATTTACAGTTTACAAGATGAAAGCATTATTTTTTTTCTAATATATTCATAATATATAATAGTATATAGTATTTAACTCATTATAAATACTAGAATTACAGTGACCTAGTAACTTGTGACTTTACATTATTAATTAATTTTTTCATAATAATTTTCTTTATATTTATTAATATAATTAAATTATTAACTCATAATTCACGATGTTTCGTGAATCTCATTTATACAGAAAAAAAACAAAAAACATAAAACAATGATAATAAAATTTATTAAATGACGTTATAGATAGTAATATGATTATATGTTATGTGTTATTTCTCTTTTCCGATTTAGAAATATTCAAGTGTCGTAAATAATGTTTCATAAGAACAAATATCTATTTATATAAAATTCGAATTATTGGATAAAACATGTATGTACACATAGTATACTAAAATAATTATTGCTTTTTTTAAATTTATAATGAATATATATATATATATTTGTTCCATTTTTACTTTATTCATTGCATATCATGAAATAATTCTATAAATTATGAATTCATCTTTTTGTCATATATAATTCATTAAATAATAAATAAAAATATATATTGCATAAATGTCTAACCTTATAATCAAGGTTTCGTATTTTTTTAAGACATGAAAATTTTGTAATTCTATTAAAAATCATTACACCACGGGGCATATATAATATATAAATAAAATTGAGGTTTATATGTACTATAACAAAAACATATTTGTCCGAAAATCAGGAAATATAGGAAATACATTAGTACGCATAGATATTATATTCATTGAATTATACTGTTATACATATAGCTCTAAAAAATGTAAATGCAATAATCTTGTATAGATATGGAAGACACATTTTTAAACATTATAAGGATAATTAAAAATTTTAAACATTATAGAAATAAATTTATTTTATCCTTTATGATTCGATTTTGATAAAATATATATACCTATAATATTATTTATATAATGTTTAAATAGTATATGTATATCAACATAATACAACATCAACATAAATAAAAAATTAAATAATATACTTGAAAATGATAGTTTATAGTAATTACACAAAAATATGTATATTTTTTTTTAATGTATCTATATTTTATGGAATTCTTTATTATTTAAATTTAGAATTGCATATCTAGATAAATAATATTTGTGATTGATAATATTGTCCATGTTAACTGTATAGTATTATATTATATGAAATATTATTATTTCAATATCTAATATAGCAAAAAAAAAATATATAAATATTTTCTAAAATCATTCATTCAAAACATTATTACATTGTTATATTTTATGAAATATATATAAATATTCCAAAATTTTTAATGTAGTATAATATCAACTTGCAATAAAATAACATTATTCTTTTCTGCATATAAATTTTGTGGAAATGGTAAAATATATAATAATGTTTTTAATAATATATTATAATAACTCCTTTTATAATAATACATATAACATTATTTATTTCATATAATGCTTTTAATATCCATGAATATATTATAAACATAAATTTTTTTATGATGAAAATATCGATATGAAACTTACATAATATCAATGTACATTCATTTATTCTTGCATACTATATTAATAAAAAGGAAAACACTGATTTTTTAACAAGTAATATCTTGTATATTTATATTATAACACTTATATTTTTGTAAATTTAAATACTATATATTATAAATTATTTATATACCATCCACTAATTTGAAGATAAGTCTATTTGCATAACGTGTAATTTCAAATGTTATGAATAATGTACATTTATATCAGAAAGGACAGTAGTGCATTAATAATTATGACTAAGATATGGAATTATATAAAGCTAATTTTTCAAAATTATTTATATTATGTATATTTATATAATTTTTATTTCTACTTTTTTATATTTTGTAGTATATTTTTGTGTATCATTATTATATTTATTATATAGTTTAGGATATTTACTTTGCTTATGTAATGGCATGACACATAATTATTTTTCAATTAAGGAAAAATTAATAATTATCCTTTACTTTTTAATAATAAGAGGCATAAATTAATTTTATATATAATTTCATATTTTTTATTCATATTTTATAGTAAAATGTGAACGCATACATTATGTAAAATAATATGTATCATATACTTCAAAGCATATTATTCATAAAATATAATATTAATACATAAATTATTTTAATATATATGTTTGTCATCAAAAATATAACATAAAATAATATTGAAATATGTGCTCACTCATAAAATAAATATTATAAGAAATTTATCTTATAATAAAAATGATTATAAAAAATAATTTTTATATACTGCTATACATATAAATGTTTGTTCTTAAAATATAATTTTAGAATTATATATAATCTTTAAGCATATAAAAGTAATATTATATATTAAAAATACATAATAATATTAAAAAGTTATTATTAAGTCAAGTTATTGATTTTTAACATATGGAATAGTTATTATTTTTTATATATCTCTAACACATTGTGAATTCATTATATATTATAAAAAAAAAAATTATTTAATATAATCTCTTATAGGATGTGAAACTCTTATTATATTAATTTTTATGTTGTATATTATTGCTTGATATAAAAATGTTATAAGTATACAATATATTGTATTTATTTATGCTCAAAATTTTTTAATAGCACTAAATATTAATACATTTAAATATATTAGCATAAATTGGAAAAAATACAAAAATGATAATTAATTAAATATTTATCACGTGATATTCAACAGTATATAAATAATAATGGTAAAATAATACTATTTTATATCTTATTTATTTATTATTTATATTAAGCTTAATTTATATACATAATGCCCAATCTGAG
Organism: Plasmodium gonderi; assembly: GCF_002157705.1. Classification (NCBI taxonomy): domain Eukaryota; phylum Apicomplexa; class Aconoidasida; order Haemosporida; family Plasmodiidae; genus Plasmodium; species Plasmodium gonderi. Next base: position 3,560 of record NW_021628947.1, read on the forward strand.
TATTAACTACATATAAATAAAATTATGATACTTTAGTTATCCTAAAGTTCCATTATTTTTCTATGAATAATATATATTACATTAAGAAGTATAATTAAATCCTGTTAAAAAATATATATTAATATAAACTGATTATATAATAATGTATAATAAACGTGTTATATTCGCAAAAAAAAAGAATATATATAAATAAATGATGAAAATAAATATACACATATTCTAAATATATAAATAATAATAAATCCTTAATATATTTTAGAATTAATAATTTAAGTATTATGTTAAGTTATAAAATTGATTATTTTTTAAAATTTATACCAAAAAATAATAAAGATCAGGAATCTTATATGATCAATTTGTACAGAATTATATAAGCATAATATTTTGCTAAACTAATATGTAGGAGATTTTTGCTTAAATTACGTTATATAAAATATTACCCTTAATATATCGTGTATATAAAAATATAATCACAATTTATTATTCATTTAAAAAAATATATCTATATATCATTTGTATATATATGCTTATTACAAATGTAGGCTTATACATGTCATTATACATATATTTTAAAATAAATATAATGTTAAATAATTTATACACATATTCTAACTGATATATTCATGTATTATATATATTATATTTATTCATTGTTATATATCTTTTATTATACTATATATAGGAAATATATAATATTTTTATCACAAAAAGTTATATTGATATAAATCATTAGATTTAATACAAATTTTGTTTTTATTTTAAGCAATTCATTATTTATTTTTTATTAATTCTATATATGATTAAATATTACAAGCTTCTTTTTCTTTAAATTGTTATAATCATAAAAATAATATATTATTTATAACAAAGTATATAATTCTGACACATGCCTAATCATCTAATTTAATGTGTCTAATATATTACATTATATACTAATATAATGTTGTAGTTAACATTATATGATAATTTTTGTTTTCTACAATTATAAAATCCTTTGGATAAACACATAATTTAATCTATATTATATTTTTTTTTTACATTATTATTTTCTTTTATAATATAAAGATATTATTCAATCTAAATATATTTATTATAAAACGCTGTAAACAATAAATAGGAGTAATTGTTTTTATTTAAAAATACATTTCCATAATACGAGTACTAAAATTATATATACAAATCATAATAATATAAATTATATTATGAGACATTTTATATCATTGTTTGTATAATTCTTATTCAAAGATACATATATACTTAGCATAATATACATTACCCATTCTGTATGTATTATTTATAAAAAACAATATATTTCAATAAGTAAAGCATTAATAAAACTACGAAATATTTATGTTAAAAATAACTGTAGGTTACTTTGTTAAATATATATTAGCATAAACTCTATATATCTATTCATCAGCTTCTCTGTATACTTAATATTCATTCATTTATTAATTCTTAATAACAAATTATACTATAGGAATATATATTAGTATGGCTACAATTTCTAATATATAACATGATTAAATTTTATAAAGAGTAAATGAAATTCACGATATAAATAATATTTAATTTTACCTCATATTCAATATTCATAAAATAAAATAATATTAATATTAATATAGTTATTTTTTTTGTATAAAATGTCAACTGATGTAAGTAGTGAAATGTAAATTTTATATACTATTATGTTTCTAAATAATATCTTATTTTTTTGCATGGATTGTTTTAGCATTTTATCAATAATAATACTTATTTAACATTTAAATGTATATATTATATAATTTATTTTTTTTTTATTACTACTTGTATTACGATTATTATGAAAAATATAGTGGTACAACCTCTAAATCTGTTAAAAAAATTGAGAATGCAGATTATATTAATGAATTCGAAATAAACGATCAAAGTGTAGTATATATAAAATAACATATTTCTACTTTACTTGGGATAATAAAACAATATTTTGTGTATGCTAATACTCTTGATTCAATTGATAAAAATAAATGTTGCAATTATATAAAATAATGGATAAAAAGACATATAAAAAATATTTCATAATATATATTCCGATCGTATACTTAGTTATTTGAATAATTTTGTTCAAATTCATAATTGTATTCTAATAAGAAATGTATATACTTTCAACATAAAAAATAATGGTGATATAGATTATGAAAAAATAAAAAAAAAATATATATTATGTTTATAACACTATACATCATTATACCATGAACGAACTGCATGAATCACTTATAAGCTCTACTGTGTATTGTTTAATTGAAAAATATAATACGCTCATATCAAACCTAAAACCATCCCAGGATTATTTTTTGCTTGAATTATTTAATATAAGTTGTCAAATTGAAAATAATATATATATATACTATAACAAATGTAGGACGAAGTTTACAGAGAATGATTGTCTTAAAGAATCCACAGCTTATATTACGTATTTCAATGGAATAACAAGAATAAGGCACGTACTAGACGAAACGATGAATCAAAAAGAAAATTCTCTTAACTTTTTTCCTACTAGTAATACCAATAAAAAAGTTACAATTACAATAGTATTAGTTCATATAACAATATGAGCGATATTTGTAAATCTCTATACGGTTAATAAAAATTCAATTTAAAAATAACCTATTATATGATTAATTTTATATTATATTAAAAAAAAAAAATTACACATAAATTAATTATTCTTAAG
>NW_021628948.1:0-486 GCF_002157705.1 Plasmodium gonderi
TACATATAATAATTTGTTATACCTTCATTAAATATTATAAACTGTTCATTTTACTAAAAATATTATTTTATAAATGATAAATTTTCTATTATGAAAAATATCTTTATTCGACTTCATGGGCTATAAATGCCTATGTATACCATTATACCATTGTTATATTTTTTAAGCATTCTTGTTCCAAGCACGTAGCAAATTCAAATTATATTGGTGAGTACTGGAAATCAGAGATTATCTAATTGTATTAGAATAATTCACAATATATATTTTGAATTCCGGAACTAAATGAAAATTTTCTAAGAAATTTAATAATCAGGATGCTAATTTATAACGTAATATTTATATTTTAATATAATTCATGAACTAAATTAGACATATTAATTCAATTTTATAGTATATAAATGCATAAACTAAATGTGTTTTAAATGTTTACTCGTAATAACTTTTTTATTGGTTATTAAACTTTTTCATATTATATTTTTCTTTTTA
>NW_021628948.1:588-12201 GCF_002157705.1 Plasmodium gonderi
TTTTTTTTTTTTTTTTCCAATTATATCAAAAATAAAACTACATTACAATATATATGTGATAAAAAATTATTTAACACGATAAAATAATAAAACAGGATTCATGATGTTTATTTATATTATTTACATATGAACTTATGCAAACCACTATGAATTAGAAGTAAGAAAGTTTACCTTTTATAAATATCATAATGACGTGTATAAAACCATATACATTTATATTTATAAATATATTATTTTTACAATATTATTTAAAAATTCTATTTTTAAAATAACAAACTTGTATATATGTAAATGCATATCTATCGTATTATGACATATTAACTATTTATAATTTAATAATAATAATAATCATTTAAAAAGTAATTTAATACACAAATTTTCATAGAACATATATATGCCTCTATCTTAAAAGGTTGTGCAATAATAAAATGTAATATGTAAAATATTCTTTACATAACAAAAAACAGATTGCTAATTTTATACTTTTTATAACAGATATGACATAAATAAAAACCATATGTTAAAAAAAATGAAGTGTATATATATTAATACTAAACACTACTATTCCTAGAAATATATATAATTACATGAGTCTATGGTGCAACCTAATAGGAATATTGTAAAATTTTTTAATAATCATGGATTATATAAAATTCCATTGGAGTAGACTAGGTTATTAAATAATTAAATTATTCTACTTATGTATATGTATTTACTTTTATTATGATTAAGGGTGTATACTCACTTCTTAATAATTTTCTGTTTTATTATCATCCTTGTTATATATTCTCAATAAAAAATCATTAGCATTATTTTAACAAATTATACTTATAATGATATAATTGTGTATACAGTATTCCATATAGGACTACATTTTCCTTATAATAATATATTTGTTTAGAGCGAAAATTATTCATTTCATTTATTATACAGATATCTATCTATATTGTGTTGTGTGGTAATTAATGTATTCTATGCATATGTTATTATATTTTAAAATAAGTATTTGTTCTCGCCTAATGTGTTGTGTACATAATAGAATTTTATATTAACATTTAAGCACATATTTTTCGTGTAGATCACTTATTCTTATTATTAATTTATATTATGTAGCGTAATTATGTTTTGTTATTTAACCAACAAAAGAATAAATAGAGGAATTTTAAAAGTGTATAGATAATATGATAATTGTTCTATATCTAAAACCGAATTCAATGTTATCAAAACGAAATATGGTAAAAATTATGAGCCTTATATCTATGTATATTGTTCTATCTGTATTTGTTATTTAAAAAAAAATAAATGATTTCATAATATATATTACAGCGATGTATATATTATAAGCTCAAATTATTGGACATATGATGTCCTTAATAAAGAAAAAAAGAAAAATAAGTATGAAGAACAATTCCAGATATATATTAGTAGTTGTCTCCTATGTTATGTTATTGCAAGATATATATTAACTACGTTTTCTTGGAAGAACTCATATATATATGTATTAGATGGTTACTCACATTGAAATGTAAGTAATAAATGTGATATTTCAAAAACCATATATATGGCTGTACGAAGTAATATTTTTATGTATATAAAAAACACATTAATGTTGATAAATTTAACAATGATAAATATTTTTGTAATATATTAAGAAAAACTAGGGAATTATATTCTTCACAAATCGAAAATAAAGATAGGATCACATATATATTACCATTGTTCCTCTTATTCAGGATATATAACACAAAATCTCATATTTTTTTTCTAGTTGTTGTAAGATTTATAATACTACTTTTTATATTTAATTTTAACGATGTTACTTAATATATAATTTGTAATATAAAATAATTAATTTCATTAACATTAATTCTATATATATTTTATCAAAAATTAAATATGATCTTAAATAAAGAAAATATTTTATTACGAATTAGTTTACAAATTTTGTGTCATGCTTCCGAAATACAATAATATGAAAAAGGAATTTCAACAATAATATATATAATGAATTCCATATTTTACAACAATATATATTATATAAATAATACACAATTATTGTAAAAAATTTATGAAGTCTTCTTCATATATTTCATGACTGCAATTATATGTCACAATTCTTTATTATATTTAACATTATGAATATGGTACGCTTCTATAATATACTTATCATTATTTTCCTTGAAATTTTTCTAATAATATGGATATAATTTATCACTAGATATTTTCTATTTGAATACTTATAAGATATATATTTTTTCCATTAGATCCTTAATACATTATTCACTCTTTTTTCAATTTTTTATTTGACGCATCCAAGTTTCACATTACTCAATAATCCATTCATATTACATGTAAATGATGAGATAAACCATAATGTAAAAAATAGTCAGGACTTTCGAAATGAAAAATTCAATTATTAAAAAATGTAATAATGTCATGATATGCATTATATTTCTTGATATTTCTTACTTTTCAAACACTTAATTCATATCTACATATATAAATAATTCGATTCAGCACCATTAACTCTTATAAAAATGATTACAATTTGTATATTTAATTTTTAGCCTTTCATTATTTATTAGCCTTAACATGATACTTATTTTGATCCCCCTACATGTCTTAACAACTTCATACAAATTTATATATTAGTTTTTTTTTTTTTATCGGTAATATTTTAATGGATGTTATATTATAACATGACAACATCACATAAAGTACCTTCAACATATCCATTATAATCGTTTAATTATTTTTAGATATTTATTCTATATAGTTTTATTATTAATTAATTACACTTTTGATTAAATTTAACTTGATGATCATTCAAAATTTGTCCCTTTTTTCATTATACTGTATTACATATCATCCCTCATACATTATCAATTCATAAAAGGCTCCCTCAGTATCAAAATTTAATGAATTTATTTATAAAATATATACGTAATAAATATATAGATAATGTAATATTTAACTGTAGGTTCATTAATAATAACTTAATATTTTCCTTTATGTTACCATTATGTAAAATGTTCATATATATTTTTTATTTACAGTATTATACATTAATATCCATTTTAGAAATAAAATAATGCATTACATAATATTTGTGTTAGTTAATTATATTTTTTCTCAAGTAATTTATCATAAAATAAGGAAATATTAATTTTTAATTATTTTTACTTGATATGCATGGTTCAATTTATATCACAATAAATTATTTTTTTAACTTTATGAACTTATAATTTTTATAGATTCCTAAGAGTAATAAAAATAATTTTAAAGTCAAATTAGCATTTAACACGTTATATATGAAACTAAAAAAATTTCATACAAATATTAAGTGAATTCTTAATTATGAATGTAGGATTTTGATTTATACAACGTATTTTTCTTATTCCAATAATTTGGATATTTTATAAAGAACATATAATTTTAAATTAATATAAATATAAAAAAAAACAAAGAAAGTTCATTAGGATAAAAATTAGTAATTATTCTTAAAATTTTTTAATTCTTAATAGTAAATATATTATTCTATTAAAAAATACTATATTCATAAAAGTAATTATTACGCCAAATAATTACGAGTTAATACGCTATATACTTATTATATAAATTTATTATTCCTTTAAATTTATAGTGAAAAAATGATGAAAAATTATAAAAAATTCAAATAAGAAAATATTATATTTTATATTACATCGTCATGTACAAGAAAAATATTTTATGTTCATGTCGATTTCTATTAGCACAATGAAATAAGTATTCTTCGTATTATAATAATGAACACATAAAATGCTTCATATGACACAATTAGAAGGAATAAATTTGATTGATATAATGCGCATAAATAAAATATTATTTAAATGTTATAAGGTGTATTTAATTCTTCAAAAATCCCTAATTAAAATATCTTGTAAGGTCTTTATATTATAAAATTAAGTTTCCTTATATATATACTTTTAATTTCCATAAAAACTTATAATGTTTGACAGATTAAAATAAATAATCATTTGAGATGTAATATAAGAATAAAAATTGCTTAAATAATTTATAATTCATGTTTGTGTATTATATTAATATATTGATGGAGTTTATAATATCTATATTTATAAGAAATCAATTACTACCACAAAATAAGTAATGATTTATTTATATGAGATAAATAAAAAAAAAATATATATTCATTTAGAATGTTATATATAATTGTATTTTAAATGCATTCTATGTCTTACATATTATTAGATCATAATAACACATAATGAGTTGTGTTATTTCTAGTTTTTTTTATATATAATGATAATTCAATATAATAGGCTTGTATTCTTTTTTTTATAAGAATAACTAATTAATCATTCCATAATCCAGAATATTAATATATTTCAATATATTTTATATAATTGATTAAATAATGCATATCTCTATAAAAAATATAATTCATAGAAATATATATATTATTATATATAATTATTTAAACAACTTGTTTTCCTGTGGTATTCTTGTACTTATTTTATCAGTATAATTATATACTTTTTATATTGTGTATGAATATTATACTATATAGACCCATATATTTTTTTTTATACTAAATGTTGTAAATTATCCTTAAATTTGATCCTTTATATAATTAATTAATATATTATATATTACAATGATTCATACTTTTTTATTATTCGTACAGAAAAAAAATTATAAATAGGTTCGTTCCTTTTTTTTATCCGTTCTATAATTAAATAAGACGAAAAAATTCTTTTACATCAGAATTAGGGTTTTAATATTAAAAAGCACTATAGATATATCCATACAATATATTCATCTATCAACGCATTCTGTAATGAAATATAAGCATATATATAATGACTAAGGATATAGTATATTTTAATTAATATAAAAGAAGTTATGACATTATTATATTTTTATATACCAATTTTTCGTAAAATTAATAAAAAAATTTATAGTCATTTATAATTTTTCTCAAAAAATAATTTTTATTTCTTTCTAGTATAAATCTGTTAGGGATTTTCCTCAATGTAAAAATATTATGGATAGAGTAATACAAAAAACTGATACCGTGAAAACAAGTAATTGTGATATAGAAGAATTGAAACATTTTAAAACCTCAAATTTTGATGTTATTAAGAAGTGCAATGATGTTCAAAATTTTATGAGTGAAATACAAAATAATACCTATAACATACCTAAAGAATCCAGTTGTATATATTTGTATTATTGGCTATACCAAGAAAATAATCGTGTAAACAACAGTAACGAAATTAAAAAAATTTACGATGCAGTGATTAAGGTTTTTCATGATGATCTAATAGTGCAGTGCACAAATTATAAGGATATTATAATTGTAGATGATGAAATGTTAAAGTTCAATGATCTGCTTGACATGTACACTAAACTTAATAATTCTTGTACTCAAAAGTGTCAATGTTTAAAAGGATGTGCTGACTTATATATAAAACATGTGCAAACATGTAAAAAATATAATAACACATATTTTTGTAAAGAATTATTAAATTTAAAAGGACAATATGAAAAAGGTATGATGAACGAAAATTGTGAACCTGGAGTTCCCAAAACATTACCTTCCCTTCAGAGTTATAATATAATAACACTTACATTAATTCCAGTTTTTGTAACTTAAGCAATATCATCTTTTTTATTTATCTTGTATAAGGTTAATAATTATGTTATATTTGTATGTTTATACGGCATTAGTATATTTTTAAGTAATTTAAAATGAACAAATTTTTAGAAAACAATGACAAATTTTATATATTATTTTTTTTAATTATGAGTTAGTTCACACCATATGGTTCAAGCTTTCAATATGAAGCTATGAAGAAAAGAAAACAATATAATAATATAGATAAAGAAAAGATTGTACTGGAAATATCTGAAACCTCCACTTGTGATTTTAGAAATAGTAGATATCATATATTATATAATTCTAACTAATTTTATTGTTTATAATATAATAAGAAGAAAATAATATATTTAAAACAGATAAAAAATTCTGTAAGATATATTTACAATGATACTTTTTCCAAATTTATAAGAAAGAGAATTAATTATCATTATATCGCACAGCATAAAGTAACATTATATTTTTGTACTCATGATAATAGTGCTCAAATAAATAATATATGTAGTTTTTAAAGTCCTATTCACAATGCATATAAATGCAAAACAAAAAATACAAAAGATATATTTCTCGTTTTTTTTTCCTGTTATATATAATTATTTAAATAAATATGACACTTCTACTTTAATAAGTGAATAATACATATAAAATAATAATATGGAATATTAGCTAATATAATAATCCATGTTGAAATTACATATATCTTTAATTATTAAATATAATTATACTAAATTGTTAAAAGAGCTTGTTATATTTTATATCATAAGGCATTTTAACATGAACTTTTAGTTACTAAATACTAAGGTTAATCATGCATATAAGTATATATATACTGATTATATATGAAATTCACGTAGAATGATCTAAATATATGTATATTATTCTATGTCACATTTATGATGTTGATAAATAATATCATATATAATTTTTAATTTTTAGTTATATTAGAATTAAAGATTTTTTTTTATTTGATACAATCTTTTTTATTTATTTTATTTATGATTTTTTGTGCAAATTTGTATTCGTTTTTTTGTGATCTTTTAAATTATGATTTTAATATATTTTATATAATATAAATGATAATTAGTTAATTACGCATTTTTTTTATAAAAAAAAAAAAAACAATTATATTTATCCTTATATTAAGGATTTTTGCCATGTATATTATTTATGTCATATATACTAGCACATAAGACATGTGCGAATGAATGGTTACTTAATCTTATAGAAATGAGATAACGCATTGTATATAATTATAAAATATATAAAACATATATATCAAAGTCTATATTTTTTATTAGAAATATAGCATTCATTTTTATGTGCTTCAATGATAACTCTCATATGTGCATAATCGCAATTTTAATATAGAATACATAGCTAATATTTTCAAATCTAATTATATAAACAACATGTAAGGCAGCAAAAATATATACAGGAAATAAGAAATATATAAAAATTTTCTGTGTAGAAGGAACATAAATAAAAATCCAAATTAATCTACTTAATTATGTATTTTAATTATAATACTAATTTTATGAAAAATATGTGCGAAAATTGATTTGTTATGTATAATTCAACGAAAAGATAATTACTTGAAAAACATAGAACAAACAATTTTTATTATATTTTAGCAGATATATATTACTTATTCAAACAATGTATGAATAGAAATTTTTTTAATTACAAATTAATATAAATTACTTGTGTTCATTTTTTTTATTTATCTTCGAAAATTCATTATGTTTATTTTGATAATATTTTTACTGAATTATGTGTATTTTTTTGTATTGAAGGTTTTTGTGTATAAATAATGTATTAGTCTAATCTTTTTTAATATAAATTACTAAATGGTGTATATTTATTTAAAATATAATTTCTATTTTTCAATATTTTTTGTTGTTTATTATATTTTACTTTAAATTCATTTTCTAGTTCATAAAAATTCGAAAAATTTTCTTTATTATGCTATATTATAATGATTATTTTAAGTGTACACGTTGAAACAAAAATGTAATTATAGTAATATTCAATATCATTTCATTAATACATAATCTTTTAATATAAAAAAATTAGTACATGTGAATAATAATTGAAAATATATCCGTAATAATAATACTAATTACATTATTTAAATAAATAAATCTCGTAAAATTTTTTAAATAAGACATCTAATTATATAGTTTTATAATAATTCTGTAATATATTAACTTCTTTTATTATATCACCATTTTGTATTCTACTAATCCTCTGTTTAATTTTATAACCATAAATTTCATCAATTCTTATTAAAATATTCTGTCTGTCTCTAAATATTATATAAATTAACATAGGAATATTATTCTTCTTCATTTTTTAGTACTATATAATATTTATATTATTCTATGATTTAATTGGTATCCTCACATGTTCTCTGTCATTTCTACTTTCACATTAAATTTCACCTTCAATAATAATTCCATTTAATATTGCATTATTATATTTTGATTTATTATTATTGCGAAAAATGTATACTTTTAATTTACTTTTGTTAATGCAGTAATATAATTGTTAACATATAATAATATTATATCCAGTTTGCCATTTATATTTTAAGTTGTTCTTATGTTTATTATGTTCTACTAATATTCTTTTACATTTCATGTAAATTTAAAAAAACTGCAATAAATAAAATATGGTTGTGCTATAAAGGTAATTTTTGATTTCCACTAATTCAAATTGATTAACAAATTTTTATAGAGTACTACATATAATATAGCATATAATTTTTCTCAATATACATAATAAACACTTATTATTATATAGTGACTCTATATAACACTGTCGTTTTATGTGATGTATAATTGTGGATAAGTTATATAGAGAATATGTATTTATATTTAGTTGAATGCGGTTACAGTTAATGAAATTTTCCAATATTGTTCATAAAGTACAAGTATTATGCATTATTATGTTTTATGAGGTTAATTTGAAATATTAATTTATGTAATATCTTATGTGTATGGACAACAATGAAAGTTAAACTTATTAAAAATACCCACTTATGTGTTTTATATAATGATAGTTAACGAAAAAAAGAATATAAATGCACATTAATATAACTCTACGTATTTATATTATTAACGGAATACTTTAATCCACAATTAAACATGCCACAATATATAGTCCATATTTTAAATCATAACTCATTCTTATAATATATGTATTATGCAATAACATATAAAGAATTAAAACTAACAAAAAAGTCTAGTATATTATATTTATAAATATATAAAAAAGAACTTACTTTATGTTTTACATATTTATAAAATAAAATATAACATCTTTTATTTTGTTTTTAACAAGAGAACACTAAAATATATATCACTTATATGAATAATTATATTATTCATATATAGCATTAAAAAAAGTCATGAAATAACAAAAAATATATACACATCCTTTTAATGATAGGCTACAAAAGAACTCAAAAGTTATAAATAGATCATATTAGACAATTTTACAATATTTTTATGAACAAATTTACGTACAAACTAAGACATAAATAATTATATGTTTTTGAATATATTTATATACATTTTTTGCGCAAGGGTATACATATATCTATAAAATATGACAAAAATTTAAATAAAATAATTAAGAAATATCCTAAAATCACACATAATTTATATTTTATTTAAAAAAATTAATTTATATAGAATAATAATTTAAGCGTAAAAGTAATAATTAAATATAAATAAATTAAAATTATATAGTTACCTTAAATTTACGTTAATTTTATTAACATTTTGTATTATAACAAAAAAATAATTATTGTGTTTATGTTAAAACGTATAAAGGTTCATACATATATATTAACTTATCATTTTCCATGCACATCTTTGCAGAGAACATAATATTATTTAAACTTCATTTTATCCTTCTTTCTTATTAATCTTTAATATTTTACTATTTTTATCTTTATATAAAATATGATTGCCAAAATTATATATGATAATGTTATTAAAATAACAGACGGTATAATATAAGACTCCTTATAATTTATGACATGTAATAATAATTTAATATTCTCATATTTTTGAATATTTTTTAAAGCAAAAATAATTACTCCAAGTAATGGAATTAAACAATAAAAGAAAAACAAACCCCTGTTTCAAGCATATCTTTTTCTTTAGTTTTTCGTTATTGCAATTTTCTTCTGTATCTATTTTATTTATTGAATCGAATATTTTTTTATAACTTTAACATTCTAATTTCCCTAATCCTTTCCTTTTATGATATCTGGATCTATAACTTCTTATGTAAGCATCCATTTCTTTTAAGGCCTCTTAATTTATTTTATTATATGTTCGTGTTTTAACTTCTTCATATATTTTTTCTTCTTTTAAGTTTCCTATACGCTATGACACAAAATTTCCTGACTTTCATGTATGTCCAATGATCATTCAATTCTCATTGCACATACTTCACTCATTTTACATGAATTATACAACGATTCACAAACTGAGGACACTAATAAGCATGTGTGTATTATAATTACGTAAAAAATAATAGAATGGGATAAAATTATATGTTCGATCTAATAATTATGAAAAAAAGTATAAATACACACTTAAGGTATGTATTACCACATAATACCTATAATGATTTATGTATTGCATAATTAATAATGTGTAAAATATATGAAAAATATTGAACACTTTTTTTATCATCATTAAATATTTCTTTATTATTATTTAATTATTAATAAAAACACTAATTATATATAATTTAAATAATAGTTAATTATTAAAACATTATTAAAATGTTAATATATTTTATTGGAATAATAATAAAAAATAAATACTTTATACACTAATTATAATTATATGCGATACATAACTATACATTTACATTATTAAGGGTGATATATTAGTATTAATTAGGAATTTGAATTAATTTTTAAACGAATTATAGTAATAAATATATAAAAATATAACTTTTAATTATTTTATTGTCCTTCCTATTGTAGTATTTTTAACGTGAAATATATATAATATATACGTATACTATGTATCTGGGCTTAAGGATAATATATATTTTGTTTGATAAATTTATAATAACAATTCTAAAATAAACCTTCTTATAATTAGTAAGAAATAACAATATTTTAAGTAAAAATTTATTAGTATAATATGTACAGATTACATATATATATAAAATATACTAATTGATTTATACACTAAAGGCGTTTTTTTTAGTTATACGACATATTAAAGAAAATCAAAAAGTAATCAATATATAAATCATGTATATATGAATAGTTTTTAAAAGAACAAGGACAATATTATGTCTATCATCCTAAATATGCAGTAATTCATTTTTCTTTAAATAAAAAAATATTTTAATATTATTATGTAAAGTATAAAAAATATATAAATATAAGAATTTATATAATTAAATGTGTATGATAACATTATAAAAGGATCATCCAAATAAATTCATTTTTTCTAATATCTATTTGTATGTAAAATATGGTCAATATTTGATCTAATGTGAATTAATTATAGATCTTAAAAAGTACATTTATATATTATATGCACAAAACAAAGAATATTTTATGATATCTATTAGCTTATTTCTTTTATAAATGTGTTCATACTATGGTAATTCATAACTTTTATTGAATATAATCATATAAAGTACAATTGAATATATGGATTAAAATATATATATACACTCAATAATGCATATAGGAAAATTATTTAGTGTACATAAGCATAATATTCAAAAAGAACTTTCTTATATAATAATATTATTTATACATTAACGAAAAATAATCATATAATAATTTTATAATTATTCTAATAAATTATTAAAAAAATATATTACATCATTTAGAATATGTAAGTTTTAATACATAAAGCAGGTCATTTATATATGCAAAAAAATATTTTCATATTGATAATTAAAATAAT
>NW_021628948.1:12217-14900 GCF_002157705.1 Plasmodium gonderi
ATTATTACTTATTATTAATATTTTGAACATTTTAATTTTATTAAATGTATCATGAAGAATTCTACAGAAATCATATTCTATTTCATGTTAGAAGTAGTCATATTTTTACAAATAATAAGAAATTTCCTACAGTTGCACATATGCACAATTTTGTATAAAATAATTTATGATGGAATATGCATATAAATTATATACATAATGCTTTCATATATATTAAGTTATGTTTGTTTTTAGTACATTCGCTTTTTCATTTTTTTAATATTTTCAATAAATTTTATTTCAAAACATATACATCAATTTTCCATTTATGTATCTTAATGATAAAATATTAATTTAAAATTGTAATGTACTTTTTTTTTCTTTTGTATGCAAATATATATTTGACAAAATGCATTTTTAAATTTAAAAATCATTATTTTCTGAATATACACTTTTTATACAAAGACAATAAAAATTAATATATTTGTATTATTATATTTAAAATATCAGAATATTACTGTTTTAATTAATATTATTCTAGAGATAATCATTTATATGCTTAAGCAATCATTTTATAAACATTTATATTAAAAGATATAAATATCCCCGTAAAATTAAAACTGAATACATATATATATAATAATACAGTGTTACCCATAAAATACATGGACTTATTATAAATTTATTGTATCTACTTTACATCTTCCTAAATATTTTTATAATTAAAATAAAAATTCTATGATATTTTATGTGAATTACTAAATTATATGGTCATCAATAATAATACTGAATATCATTATTATAGTAATATAATAATATTTATGTACAACTAAATTATGTACAATTGTTAATCGGAAAAAATTATATTACATTGTAATATCATATTGTGTCCTTATATGCAGCAAATATATTTGTCTTACACAATACATTAAGGATTGTTTTGATAAGAAAAAATAATATAAAAGAGAAATTGATGATAAATATGAGTTATAAAAAACTGATAATCTAAATCAATGTAATACTGCAATGCATTATATTCACATATGTATAATTTTCGACTAAATATAAAGCACTAGAATAAACTTATTTGGATTACATATATTAGTGCACTTCTTCTTTAAATCATAACATAACTATAATTTGTGATTATCCTATACATTTCAAGTATCACTTTGCGAAATAAATTATTACCCTTACACTAATTCGTATGCCTGTACAAAGGAGAACTTAGACATAAGACAACAAGTAAAAGGATTAGATAAGCATCGGAAATTATAATAATACACAATTTTATAAATTAGTATAATAACATAAAATTAATGTCCTAAAATTCAAAAAGAAAAACATTAAAAGATAAATTCAGTAAACAATTATTCATATATAAAATTTTAAATTTTACCAGATTTATTTTAAATATATGTAATAAATTTATGAATAATATATCATTTTATATGTTATATCATATAAATAAGCATATTAATCTTATTAACATCTTTAAAGATTTTTTTATAAAATAGACATTAAAGATTGTGTTTATTTGAATATTCCTATATGTTAATTTTTTGATCCCTCTAAAATAAATTATGATATAAGTAATTAAGCATGAAGCTATAATATTTGTTAGATAAAAAACAGATTATTGAAATAACTAAATACAATGAAATATAATTTTATGAAAAATATATGATGACCATAATTAAATCCATGATTATTTTTGCTTGTATTTATTCTATAAAATTACATTAATCTATTTATATGATGAAATAATAATGTAATAAAAATAAGTAGGTTAAATGGTAGATGAAAATATAAAATATAAGTTCATATTTGTTAAAAATTATTTAAATTACATTTTTAATAATATAAAAATATTCTGAAGAACGATATCTAAAAAAGTATATAATTAAATAATTTTCATTAATTAAAAACCAATTGATTTTAATAATATTATGAAACATAAACACAAAAATAAAAATAATTCAATGTTAATATTTTTATAGTACTTCATGTGAGTTTTATGATTTTACAAATTATTTAACGTACCTTTTATAAATATTCGTCATCATTAAAGTTGATCTCTAGTTTTATTATACATTTATATATCTTTTATTGCATTACACAAGTATGCATTATAGTCTCGTTCTATTTAGTTTAGTATTTCATACATGTCTTACTTTTTTATTTTATTCATATAATATATTATAGTATAATATTAGCGTGAACGACGTAAGAACTGTTCTGATTAATATATATTAGATTAATGTATTGCATAATATTTATTTTATTTATAGTTTTTCATGTTCTGTATTAATATATAAAAATCAATTGTGTATATTTGAGATAGCTTTAATGTCATGTTCTTATATGTTCTCATAGAATATCGTATAATGATTTTATGGTTTTGGTTGTAGTTTCCAGTATATATATTTCTAGACTAAGGTTAATTATTCAGATTTTACCTTGCGGTGTATGCCAGTGGCTATTTTTTATGGCAAATGATTTAATATTTATGATAAAACATATTTTGCCTAATGATGAGGTAGAATATATTATTATGTTGCTAGGTATTAGATCATCAAGATAATAGAGCACATTCATATTTTATTATTACAAATGTATGTCATTTTTTCTAAAACATGTATTTTAAGCGAAATATAAACTGAATAATTATAATTTTAATTGATTTATATTGTATAGAATATAT
>NW_021628948.1:15011-27023 GCF_002157705.1 Plasmodium gonderi
ATATTATATTATTTTTATATTATTAATAGATATATTTTTATTTAGATTTGATAATTTATATATAATAAAGTAGTTAATATTTGAAATTTTTTTTATATGTTTTTAATATTTCCATTGTATTTGGTTTATAAGATAAAATATACAAAATTTTTAATCCATTATTCATTTTAAATCATAATATAATTAAAATGTATATCAGTGTACTATAAAAAATAATGCTTTATATTTCTTTAATGTGTATGTATTTTTTATGTAAATGTTTTTTATTATAAAATCAAACAGCCTATAATAAATTATCTTTTTATTTATAAATATATTTTTTTAAATATTTTAAAAAAGATTGTATATAATTGTAATATGTATTTATTCTTTTTTTTATTATTTTACATGAAAAGTATTCTAATTTTTATATAAATTTGTGCACAATGAAAGAGTATGAAATATATGTTATATTTTCATACCTTAGAAAGTTTCAATTTTATTGTTTCTTATATAACTACATGTATAAACACGATCATATACTAAGTATTATGATTATTAAAAAAAGACATGATTAATAATATAGTTTCTATATTTTTATATCCTAATAGGAATAAATGTTATATTTTTTTATTAATTCATATGTATATAACATCATTGTTATTTCCATGTCAAAGATAATATATATAATATCATCTTTCAAAAAATATCATGTGTTCAAGTATAAATGAATATACATCGAAAAAATAATCGTTTATAATAATTTTTGTGTACATATTAATCCAATTAGATGCGAATACATTATGTTAATTATAATTTTTATTTTAAATTTTACTGTAGAATAATTTTTATTTTAACGACTTCACATGTACATATAATTTTTATTCTTTTATACATATATTATATTACAACAATTATAGCTTCCTATAATGAATGTGATATTCTTTATCTAAAACATTCATTATTTGTATTATTATAAAATATATAACACAGTACGTATACTAGAATTACAACGCTGAATATATTTATATCTTTTAATTATGAATTCTTTTATTTTTAGTAATATTAGTGTATATAATAATATAAATTACTAATTTAAATGTTACAATGTCTCGTTCAACCCATTCATCAAAAACTCCAAAATAAAACAATAAAAATAAAATTTTCTTAAATGATATTATAGATAATAATATGATTATAATGTATATGTGAGTTTTAAAATTTGCTTTAACAGTATACATATATTTAAATTAACATATCATAAGAATATATATATTTTTATAAAATTGGAATAATAGGGGAAAACATATATATATACATAGTATAAAAAAATAATTCAGATTTATTACGCTTGTTAATGTTATAAAAGTTACCTTTTATTTGTTAAGTATATATATATTCATTTCTTCTATTTTTGCACGATTCTCAGTATAATATGTAATAATGCTATAAATTATGAATTTATTACTTTATCATATATAATTCATTAAAAAATAAAAATAATATATAGAATAAATATGTAATGTTATAATCACGCATTCATATTGTTTTACGATGTATATAACTGAGTATACTATTATATATCATAATATCTCAGAGCATATATTAATAAATTCATAAATTTATGGTTTATATGTACTGTATCAACATTTCATTTGCTCGCATATGAAGAAATATTTACAATTTATTCATATGAATAAATATTTTTTTCCTTTAAATATACATTTATATCTATACATATTACAAAAATTAAATTTGATAAAATAAAAGAGCAACAAAACATGTTTTTAAATATAATATAGGTTGTAAAATAATATAAGCATTATAAAAATAAATACTACTTGTCCTTATATATTTAATTAATTAAAATAATTTTCCCTATAACATCATTCATATAATCTTTAAATAGCTTATAAATATCATATATTACAACAATAACATAAATATAAAGTAAAAATAATATATCTGGTAGAGATAATCTATAATTATTTATAAAAATATATATTCTTTTCTCAGGAATTTTTTATTATTTGATGTTTGAAAAATATGTTTAATTAAATAATATATGTGTTTACAATTATTATCCGTGTTAGAAATATAGGAATATATAATATATAATAGAAAATTTATATGAACATTTAATCTAGCAAAGAAAATTTATAAAATTATTTTCTAAACTTTTTCACACAAAATATTATAATATTGATATGTTTTATGAAATATGTATTTATATACTTAAATTTCAAAGGTATTATATGTCAATTTGTAATACAAAACCTTATTATTTTCTAAATACATATTATGATGTAATACTAAAATGTACAATTATGTATCTAAAAAAATATTAACAACTTTTATAATAATATTTATAACGTTAGTTATTTTATAATATATTTTTAGTGTCTCTAAATATATTTTATAAAAATCAATGATTTATTATGAATATGTAAAAATGACAACTATATATTATTAATATACATTCATGTATGCTTTAATCATATGAAAATAAAAAAAAAAAAAATTTTTTTTTGTAGAGTACAACTTTATATATTCATATTTTAATATTTATATTTTTGTAAAAATTAATATATTATAATCATACATTGAAATAAGATTATTTGCATTACTTATTATTTCAAATAATATGAAATATATACGTTTATAATAGTTATGACAAGATTATATATATAATTATTATTAAAGATAAAAATAAAGAAATTAAATCATTAAATACTTTTTATATCATCAATATTTATATATTTTTTATATATACTCTTTTATATTGTATAACATATTTTGGCACATGTTTATCATGCAAATAATATTGATTAGGATGTTTAATTTTCATATAAAATGACATAACACTTATTTAGTTTTTAATTTTCCACAAATTTATATTTTCATTTTGCTTTGGATTATAAGAAGCATAGATAAATTTTTATATATCATTTTATATTTTATGTTAACATTTTATAGTAATATATGAACAGACACATTATGTAAAATTAAATATATCATATTCATGAATGTTTAATATTCATGAAATATATAATTAATGTATATATTATTTTTATAAATATATTCATGAACAGAGAACATAATATAAAATAAGATTAAAAAATGTTTTCTTCTATAAAATAAATATTATAAACGCATAATCTTAGAATAAAAAGCATTATAATTAATAAATTTTATTTACTATTAGGCACATAAATTAAATGTTCATAATATATCTTTTTAAAATTATATGTAATCCTTAAATACATAAAGTATTTGTTATTAATTAAAAATATATTATAATGTTAAAAAGAATGTATGCATGAAACAATGTTCCTGACTTTTATCATGTGGAATAATTATTATTTTTATGTATTGTTAATACACAGCGAATATTTCATATAATTTATAAAAATGTTGTATTTATATAATATAATCTTTTATTGGATGTAAACCAGTAAAAATATGAGTTCTTATGATATAAATTGTTAATGCATAAAAAAATGAAACATATATGACTTGTATTATATTTATTTCCAATGAAGGATTTCCAATAATAGGTAGTTCTAATACATTTTATATAATATCATAAATAAGTAAAAGCATAAAAATTAAAATTAATTTATTATTTTAAGGAAAATTTCAAATCTCTCTATATATTAATGATAAAATAAAATCTTCTTATATAATATTTAATTATTATTTATAATAATTATAATTTATATATATAATGTCCAGTCTTCGCATTAGCAATATATAATTAAATTAAGGACATTTTACGTATCATAACAAATCCATTATTTGTCAATTTATCATATATATAATATAATAAATGAAAAATAATTATTGTGATAAAATATTTATTAATATAAAAAGGTAATTTTATATTGTAATAAATGTGTTATTACATAAAAACAAAAAATTTTTAACTATGAATATAAATATCTACATATCCTGAATTTACAATTAATAATAGAACGCTTATATATTTTATAATTAATAAATTATGTTTACTCTAATGTTATAAAATTAATTTTTTTTTTAAAGGCTTATCATATAATACTTAAAAACACGAATAATAAATTATCAATTAGTACACAAATGCATTAGATTAATATATTACTGAAATAATATATAAACTAATATATTACTGATATTTGCGTAAAATATATTATATAAAATATTATAGTTAATATATTGTGTTAATAAAAACATTGCCCCAATTAATAATGTATTTAAACAAGCATGTCTATATATATATATGTTCATTAGCAGAAAGTTTAAATGAACTTTATTATTTATATAAATTAGAATCTAAATATTGTTTAATTATTTTTACTCATTATAATTGAAATAATTGTGTATTATATATATTAAATGTTTTTATTATAATATATCTATTATTATTGCACATGTACAAAATATATATCATTTTTATCCCATAAAGAACAATTGATTTCAATTATTAGATTTTATACATGTTTTATTTTTATATTAAATGGTCGGGAATTTATTATCCATTAATTTTTTGTATAAAAAAATAATATATTTAACTTTTGTTTCAAATAGAGATATTCACATAAAATAATATATTATTTTGAACAAAATATATAATTCAGTATAGAGAATAATCATTTATTTTAATATATATATTAAATTACATAACATATTAATATAAAATTTTACTTAACATTATATAATAATTATTTTTTCCTGTAAAAATATAATAAATTGCTTAAAAATTGAATTATTTTATATTGTTTTCTTTTTTACATAAATATTTTCTTTCATAATATAAGAACATCTAACTATGTAAATAGTTTTCTTATAGAACAGTACACACAATAAAAATTAGTAATTATTTAATATGATAATTCATGGTCATAATGTAGATAATGAAATTAATTGTACAAATAATAATAAAATATTAACTATATTATAAAACATTATATACCATTTATTATATAATTATTATTAAATGTAACTTGTATGTTTATCTTATTATAAGATATCCAGTGTATGTCCATTATATATAAAAAATAAACTATTTCAATATGTAAAACATTTATAAATATGTAAACAATTTATACTAATGATAATTTCTTGATTATATGTTTACTATACATTAGATTAAACTATATACATTAATTCTTTAGTTTCCGTGGCTACTTATTAATATTTGATTTTTGAATACTTAGAAGCAAATTTTATTGTAAAAATATATATTAATAAAGGAAATACAATTCTAATATATTACATTATAAAAATAATAAAATTTTATAATAGAAATTCACATGATATCAACAAAAATGAATTCATTCTGATGCTTATAATATATAAGTAAAATAATTTTAATATTAAAATAGTTCTCTTTTTTTATTCAAATAATGGAAGCTGCTGTGACCAGTATAACGGTAAATTATATGTGATTCTGTTATACTATATAATATCTTATTATATTCATGAATTATTTTAGCATTTTATCATTATCATTACACATTCATTGTTTTAATTAATCTTTATATTAATTATAATTTATATATTTGTTTTTAGTATAATAATTACGATGATTTTTTATATTACGTTGATATGCTCAGTAAATGTACTAAATTATCAAATGATACAAAATATATTGAGGGATTTTTGAAATTCAAAAAATATACAGATAATAATTATAAAATTTAATTTCAATATTGTAACATGATAAAACGATATTTTGAATATATTTATGCGAATGATTCAAGTAATGACAATAAATATTGTAGATACATTAATTACTGGATAAAAACACATTTCAAAGAAGATCCAATTATAGATACTGATCCTATGATTACTTATTTCGATGGTTATGCTAAAAATTATATTTCTATTTTAAATAAAAAAATGAAAAATAATTGTATAATTGAAAATATTGAAGAAGATATATATATAATAATAGGAAATCTAAATAAAATATATGATGATTATACGGGTATACTTTATTATATTAGAAATAGTGCACAAGAATCTAAAATATTTAATAATATTAAATGTTTAATTTAACAATATAATGAACTCATAAGCCCAATTCAATATTCCAAGGATAATGATTTTCTTAATGAATTATATAATACTAGATGATTAATAGAAAAAAATAATTTGATATCCCATAGCAAGTGCAACCTAGAATTTTCAATGATAAATCATAGTAGCATGTCCATTCAATAAGAACAATATTGCAATGAACTAAAAAAAACAGAACTATTACAAAAATATTTTTTACGTTATATAGGAATCACATTAGATAAATTTTGTTATAACTATACCAAGAAAAATCTTAAAGTAAAAAGAGCAATCGTTAATATAATTATATGAGCAATTTTCTCATATATATATAAGGTTAAAAATTATTCAATTTAAAAATAAACATACTTCATACTAATTTTTATATTACATTAAAAAAAAACATTATTCATAAATTAATTATATTAAGAATTAATTATGATATCATTCTATTATTAGTTTAGAGAATATTGGAAAAATTTACACATTCGTATTTAAAGAAAGACAAGGGAGGCAATAAATAAGAAAGACGAACCATACGAACATAGAATTTTCAAATCTGAAAATGATGTTGCAGTTCCACATGGAAAAAAGTATAACATAACTTATATTTCTCGAAAATAATAAGAAAATGTCTATGTATAAATGTAAACATTTAACTTACAAACTATATTTAAATGTGAAACAATATGTTATGTGCATAAATAAGTATGAAATATGTAGGAATATACACATATAGTTAATTATTATAATAAATATATAAAATTTTTTTAAATATTTAAAAATATATAGCATATTAGTACACTAAAATGTTAAATAAGATTAATGATAATATGTAAAACTTGAAAATATATGACTATATATAAAAAACATGTAACAGAATATACATCTTATATTTACTACAGAAAAAAAATAGAAGACTATATGTGTTTTATATTTTATCCTTTTGCATGTTATCCTCTATGAGAATACATACATTACATATAATCCTATTAGTAATAATACTTGACAACCATACAACATATATAAGGAATAGATTAAAATGATACATTCAATATAAGGTTCATATATTATTATTAATATAAATATGTATAAAAAATAATATCATGAGTATTAAAAAATAAACATTGAAATTTTTTATTAAATTGAATAAAAATAATAAAAACAAAAAAAAATTAAGGTGAAAAGAACTATTCTTCGTAAAGATATTTTTTTACAAATTTTGAATGTAAGAATAAATTGTTCATGTTTTTTATAAATATATTTATTATTAAAATATTTTTATTTATACTTGTCAATAAAGAAGATATATTATTTTTAGTTATATAATACTATATTCTTTAAAATATTATATTCATTTCGAAATTATATTATTATCTTATTTATATAATAATATAAATTTTACATTGTATTATTGATACTAAAATTCATAATTATATTCTTATTACTAGAAATTGATATTTGTTTAACTAAATATACATTTAATTTTTATTTTTATAAAAAAATTTTTGCTTTCCTGTGTTTCTCACATAAAATGAGAAATATCAGATTATTCATATTTAGGATATATCATGATATATGTTATTACATATAATTATTCTGCTATAATATACTATTATGTAAAGAAAAATTTTAAGTTTTAATTCGATAATGCTATTCATTTTTGTGTAGATTTATTTCTTGTACTTAAATTGTATATATTTTATTCCTATTTTTTGTTATATTTGAATAACACTTATTTTTGTATATTCATAATAATTATATGTAAACTTAAGGTAATATTTACTATAAAATGGATAATATCGTTTTACATATATATGTTTAATGAAATTACAGAGTTACATATAATATTTGATATTTTCAACATTTTTGAAAATGTATCTTCTAAAAAAATAAATATAACCCTTTTATTGCTGTTTATATTGAAGTATATAAAATATATAATGCTTCGTCTGTTTTAATCCTAAAATACCCTTATCTTCTAAATTGGAAGGTTTCATAATACTACATATTGATTTTATAAAATGTATAAAAAAATATAATATATTAAAAAATGATATAATATTTAACAAAATTAACATTCTATTTATTATTATTTTGTTTGCAATTACTGTAACTTTAGAAATATAAACTTCATAATCAGAACTCATAATATTATTATGAATATTATTTTGTAATATAAGTTATATGATGAAATACATTTTACCTATACATATAATACTATCTTCACAGATATATACCATACTTAAGATTACATACTTTATATTACATTATACAATAAAATTACTCATACACATTAAAAATTTTAGAGCGACCTATATTTATCAGTTTGTAGATTTATATGGAATTTAATTAAAACAAAATTCATGAACCAGAAAATGTATAACAGTAAGTAGGATATTATGCATCATATTAATCATTATGATATTCAAAATAATATTGTAGTGAACAACAAATACTTGAATGTAGGAATAATTAAATAATGATGAAAATAACTATATTATATAAAATTATACTTTAATATACAAAATAATAAAATAAATAAATAAAACATAATTTTAAAAATATGGATAAAATGCATATAGAGTAAGGTACCACATGTATAATGGTGATTACTATTGCAAATACATATAAAAGCACTAATAAATAAATACGTATTTATTCGAAACAGCACAGTATATTTTAAGATTAATAATATTATTTTCATTCTTTCTTCATATGAATGAATTTAAGTAATATAATTTAATATAAATAGAAATTAATTGATAATTTTACATATAGATATATAATATTTGTGTAATTAATGTAAGGGGGATATTTATCTTAAAAATAATTCTTTATATCTTATAGGATAAAAATAATTTCATGTGTATATGTATTTATATATATATATTTACATTGAAATAATATAAAATATATTCTGTAATTTGTAGGCAATAACCTTTTAATATGTGTTCATTATGTTTAATTATTCATATTTCTGTCTTATAATAAGTAAATTAATGTAGAATAATAATGCACAACATTGTAATATGTTTATTATCATAAATAGATCCTAAATAACATATAATTGTGAAATTAATATATTCTATGCAAATTAAATATTTATTCATTATTAAATATAATAAAATCATAAAATATTTGATACAAAAAAGTATACACATATTGTATATAAACCATAATTCTTATATATTAAAATAAAATATATAAAATTATCATAAAATTACATCCGTCATATATATAATAATTTGACCTTATAATGTTATCATTTTATAATTATATTTATGTACCATGCACATTATAAATATATCAATCCAAATCTATATATATATATATCAAATGATATTACGAATTCAATTTTTAATTGAAGCGACCACATATTAGATCTTAAAATTTATACGACAAACTTGTAAATTTATTAAAATATAGGTTATTAAAATTAATATGATAGCTTTAAGACATTTATTCCATAAATACAATTTGCAGTATATGTATTATAATTTGGTAATATATATTATATATAGGGTAAAATGTAATAATCACTGTAAATAAGTAATTCGTATGAAAACGTTCTATTTTTACTGGGTTATACAAACAGATTAATAGTCATATTTTGTTTTTTCCCTATTGTCTCAATAAAAATTATGCAAAAGTCTTATGTTCAATTAATATACTAAAAAAAAATTAAAATTTTTAATAAGAATTCAGAACTACTAACTTCTTATACATCGTTTTTCATGCATCCTTCGTATAAATTAAATATTATTATGGAAAGAAATTAAGGATTAAAGTAAAATTTTAATATACATATTACGTAATAATAATATTATTCATATACATAATTTTTTAATACAGAATTATCATTTTTACTAATAAATATTTTACTTCCATTCAATAATTATCTGAATTAAATTTTAAATTGTTTAATAGAGGTTAATAATAAATACATAAAAAAAATTCATGCTATACTATAAATAATAAATTAATATACTGTAAAATTATATAATGCATATTTATGTTCTGTTATTTACATTAATATATGATCTAATGTTGTGCAGACTAATGTGTATAAAAAAAAAAAAAAACATTTTTTTACTGCGTTTAGTATTAGTTTAACTCAGTTATGATATTGAACGTTGTTTTTAATTGTAATAAATTTAATTATGTCAAATTATAAAAAATCACTTATAAAGAACGATACATATTAAATAAATTTATTAAGAGATATGCAAAAATACATTTAAAAAGGTAAAAAATAAATATTTATAAACAATTTCATATAGAAAATATAAATCATGAAAAATTTTCTTATGTGAATGTACAATAGCATGATCTTTATTCTAAAAAATTATACCATGGTAAATTTTCACTTGTTATGTTTCTTATTACACAGTTATAAGTAAAATATTTCTCATATAATAATAGATATTCATTTTTTAATTATTAAAATTATTTATGCAAATAAATTTAATGTTAAATGAATGAAATTTGTAAAATGAGAATTTTATATTATATATAATTATTATAAGCTATATATATTATAATGTTTGAATCTCAAGAATCCGTATAACAAAATGAAAAAAATTAATATTTATTGTACTAGGCCTACTACATTCAAAAATACACCTAGAGAAAATTTTTATTAAGTTAAAAAAAAATATAAATTATATAATGGAAAAGAACATTTAATAAATTGCATACTACATGTATTAATGATTGAATAATAAATATAAAAATATATATTTGCAATATAATACATATATTAAATAATAATTAAGTTTTTTTTCTTATATTGAAATTCGAATACTTGTACTTACACATGTCTATCATAAAGTGTATTAACATACTATAACAAGAGGCGATAATTTATTTTTTATAATATTTACAATTTATTAACTATAATAGCATATTTCATTATATTCTCTTTTAATTTATCATATTTGTGTAAATTTAAAAAAACAAATCTGCGTTATATACAAAATGAATTGTGCACAATAGTAAAGTTAAATATCGTGATTTACATAGGGTATATTGGATAGAAATGGAAAAATTAGTTATATAGGAAAAAAAAATACACAAAATAAATGATATGATATAATAATATTCTAGATATGATATATTATAAGAGAATTAAATATTCAATAAAATAAAAATTTATCTACATTTGTAACTGTGTTTAAATAGTTCATTTATTATAACTATTTCCTGCATTTATATTGTCATTATTACCTATGGATTTAAAACATTTTATTTTTCTAATTGATTAAATTTTAAAACAAACGCATATGTATTTTTTAATTATTATGTAATAAAAGATAATTCAATAATTTTTCTTAAAAATGTATTATTTGCACATTAAAAAATAATGTAAACTTTTTTATAAAAAATATACCCTGTTAATAAAATGTTAAATACATAACATTATGCATGTATTTTATCAAGTACATGTATATATATCATTAAAAAAATCATTTTCCATACAAAAGTCTGCTAAACAGAATTGTATAAAATTTTTATTCATATACATAATATTAGGTAAAATTAACCTACAATATTTCAAATTATTCAAATATTATGATAACAATTTCCATGATATGTTTTTATACATTTATTATATTAATAAAAGTTATTACATTTATTAATCAGATTACTGTAACTACAACCTTCTTTTGTGATCATTAAAAATACTTGTCAGGAAAACATATTTATTTTTCTATTAATATATATTATAGGAAAAATAAATAAAACATTCAATTTTTTGTTATACATATAAATGATTATATATATTTATAAATATATCTAACATGACCGCAAAAATAGAAAACTATACTCTAAATATGTTTTCAGAAGTTGTATGTAACAGTATTTTAAGAACACTATAATAGTGGACACTTAGATTACTTTATTTTTCATAAATATAAGTGAAAAATATATTACACAATGGTATATAAACCGTTATACATTTTAATTATCCTCCTAATTTATAGGATGAGA
>NW_021628948.1:27375-27501 GCF_002157705.1 Plasmodium gonderi
ACCAGTATATGACTGTTTTATATTATATGAACAGAAACAGAAAAAAATGTGGAATATGATAATATATTTAAAAAAACATATTGTGAGTACTTTAAATATGCTTACCTCATGTACGCTGCTAAAGAA
>NW_021628949.1:0-12304 GCF_002157705.1 Plasmodium gonderi
TATTAGTCTATTTTTCATTTTAAATAATAATATAAATAATATGTAGAGCACTGAACTATAGAATAGTAATGGTTTGATTTTTTTTTAATGTGAATACGTATTTTTATATATTTTATTTATTATAGAATCATATAACCTTATATGCATTAGCTCATTATTTATATATATATTCTTATGTATTTATAAAAACATTGTGAAATATTTAAATAGATATTTATGCTTAATCTATTATTTTATGTGCAAAATATATTAATTATTATATATGTTTATACACTCTAAAGAGTAAGAAATATATGTTAAATTATGATACCTTAGAGAGTTATAGTTCTATTGTTTCCTTTATAACTGTATGTATAAGCACGATAATGTACTAAGTAATATGATTATTTATGTATTGATTAATAGTATAGATTATATATTGTTATATCTTATTATAAATGTGGTATACTTTTTTATTTATTCATATGTATATAACATTATTGTTATTTCAATGTCATAATTAATATGTATAATATCTTGTTTCAAAAAAGTCCATATGTTCAAATAAATGTGCAAATACATCAAGGAGATACATATATATAATAAATTATAACCCATATATTAATTCCATTATATACGAACAAATTATATTCAAATTTTTTTTTAAATATTATGAACCATATTTTTTTTTCGTCTTCATATATATATATAAATTTTATTCTTTTTTACATTTAGTATATTATAATAATTTCAATTATATATAAAGAATACATTATTTTTGTCTAATGCATTTATAATTTTAAATAGCATAAATTATTTAACACAATATAAATACTATAAATATTATTATAATTGCATTATAAATCCTGTATTCCTTAGTAATTCTGTTTATATTTATTAATATAATTAAATTACTAATTCCGAATTTACAATGTTTCGTGTATCTCATTTAGGAAAAAAAAAAAAATGAATAGTAACAAATTTTCTTAGGTGATAATATAGATAACAATATAACTGTATGATGTGTGTATTTTTTTTTATATACTTGTGTACTACTGTTTAAATTAATATTTTGTAGGAACATATAATATATAGAATAAATATGTAATCTTATAATCCTAATTTTATGTTGTTGTAACACATATACAATAATGAGTACTGTTATAAATCATTATATGACAGATTATATGTAATTCAAAGGATTAAATTAAGGATTATTTGTCCACTATCAAGATTTTATTTGCTAGAAAATAAAGAAATGCTCGCAATATATTAGTATTCATAGATATTATTTTCTTTGAAATATATATATATATATATATTTATTAAAAAATTAATTGTCATAAATTAATAGATCAGTAAGAAACATTCTTATGTATAATATATATAATAAGATACTATAAGCATTATAAAAATATATACTTATTTTTCTGAAGAATTCAATTAATTAAAATATATTTACCTATAACTTTACGAAAAGAATGTTTAAGTATCCTATGAATATCTATATATTACAGCAATACCATAAATATGAAATGAAAATGATATAATTAGGAAAGATAATCTATAATAATTTCATAAAAATATATATATTTTTTTATAGAAATTTTTTATTATTTTATGTTAGATACATATATCTAATTGAATAATATGCTTACTATATTTAATCAAGATTGTAATATCGGAATAATTTATATTTCATAGAATCATTATATAAACATTTATTCTAGCAAAAAACCTATATAATTTTATTCTAATCTACTTCAACTATAATATTATAGCCTTAATATTTTTTATGATTATATATGTAAATATCCCGAATTTTCTAATGAAGAATATATCAACATATAATTAAATAACATTCTTATTTTCTCCATATAATATTATATGGGAATTGTATGATGTATAATTGTGTATTTAAAAATATATTAATACATTTTATAAAATAATTTATAACGTTCGTTATATAATAATATATTTTTAGTGCCCCTGAATATATTACTAGCATAAACGTTTCATTGCAGAAATCTAGTTTCCCCCATAACATTTTATTAATATACATTTATTTATTTATTAATAATATGATAATAAAAAAAAAAAAAAATTATGATTTAAGGAGTATGTGACTCTATATATATGTGATAAAATTTTTGTAAATTTGTATACATTATAATCTTATATTTAGATATGTCTATTTGCATATTTCATTTGTTTAGTAGTATAGATAATGTGCATTCATATTACAAATAAGAGAATTATATATATAATTAATAAAAGGATAAGAAATAGAATAAACAAAAATATATATATATTATATCGAATACATATTTTATATCCAATAATATATATTTAGTAATATACTTTTATGTGCTTTTATTAAATAAATTACACATATTGAGAAACCTACTTGGCATATAGAACATCATAACATTTAATTATTTTTTAATTATTTAGAAATTGCTATTTTTTTCTTTCCCCATGAATATTAAGCATTATCAATATATTTTATATTTATAATTTCATATTTTATGTTCATATCGTATAGTGAAATGTGAACAGGCGCATCTTGTAAGATTAAATGTTCCTTGTTCATCGAGGCCTAATATTCATGAAATATAATATTAATAGATAAATTATTTTTATATATATATACATCAAAAAACACGTACAATAAGTTATGATTATAAAGTTTTTTTTTTATAAAATAAATATTATAATAATATTTTCTTAGTATAAAAGGAATTATATTTAACAATTTTTATTTACTCCAATGAATATATATTATGTGTTCAATATATGATACTTTGAATTACATGTGATCATTTAATACATAAACGAATATTTATTGATTCAAAATATTTATATTATTAACAAGTGAATGGCAAAATAATCTTATTGGTTTTAACATTTGGAATAATTTCTATTTTTGCATATTGCTAAAGCATCGTGAATATTTCATAAAGATATTGAAAAATAAATTTATTTAAATATAATCTCTTATAGGACGTAAACCTGTAATAATACGAATTTATATGTCAGTATTTATTATTAGATTAAAAAATGAAACATATATGAGATATATAATATCTATTTCTGCTCAATGATTATGAATAACAAATAAATATTATACATTATTATATAATATCATGAACAAGTAAAAACACAAAAACCATAATTAATTAAATATTTTTCAGTTTATTTTCAAAACTGTATAAATAATAATGATAAAATAATATTGTTTATTTCATACTTAGGTATTATTAAATTTAAACAGAATGGGTATATATATAATGTTTAAAATAATATTAGAAATATACTAATAAAATAATCATACTTTACTTATCGTTATATTTAACTATTTTTCTGTAAATAATATACATAATATTAATGTGTGAAAAGAATTTTTATGTAATATAAATTGATTACATAATTATGTATAATAAACGTATTATATTCATAAAAAAAAGAAAATAATTAAATAAATAATGAAAATGCATATACATTTATTCTAAATATATCAATAAAAATAAAACCTTAATATATTTTAGAATTAATAGCTCATGGATTAATTTAAGTTATATAATTAATAATTTTTTAAAATTCAGACTTATAATTGTAAAGATCAGGAATAATAAATAATCATTTAGCACAAAAATATAATTGCCAAATATTTACTAATTTAATATGTAAAAGATATTCGCTTAAATTATTCGTCATAAGATATTGTTGTTAATATATTGTGTATATAATGACATCATAACAATTATTTATTCATTTAAAGAAACATATCTATATATAAAACATATATATAACTGCGTATTAGATATATATGCTTATGTTTTTTATAATAATATATAATAATTTAAATATAATATTAAATGATTTTTACACATATTCTATATGATATATTTATGTATTATATATATAATGTTGTTTCATTGTTATATATCTTATATTATATCACAAATATGAAGTATGTAATACTTTTATTACAAAAATAAAGATATAATTTGAGTTATTCGTTTTGATACAAGTTTTTTTCTTATTTTTAAGGAATCGCTAATTCATTTTCCCTTAATTTTATATATTATTAGATAATGGATGTTTTCCTTGTTTTAAATAGTTATATTCATAAAAATAATATATTATTAATAACAAAATATTTAATTAGGACAAAAGACTAATCATTTAATTTAATGTAAAAGATATATTACATTATACGCTAATATAATATTTTAGTTACTATTATATAATAATTATTTTTTCGTATAATTATAGAATTCTTGGGATAAGTACCTAATTTAATTTATATTATATTTTTAATTTAATATTTTATTTTATAATATAAAGATACATTTTAGTATAAATATATTTACTATAGAACAATGTAGAAACAATATAATTGTAATTGTTTTGATTTGATAATACGTTCCCATAATATCTGTACTAAAATTATATATACAAATCATAATAATATACAATGATATTATAATTCTTTTAATAATAATATATGTATAATTCTTATTTAAAGAATCATATATTCTTATCATAATATACATTACTCATTTTATATGTATTATGCATAAAAAATAAATTATTTCAATCAGTAAAACATTATTAATATTATGATCTATTTATATTAATAATAATTTTATTTTTTATGTTCACCTTATATCTGTTTAAATAATACTCATTGATTCATCCGTTTTTCTTCGTTCTAATTATTCTTTTATTTCTAGCTTCCTAACATCAAATAATATTAGAGATATATATATATAAATATTAATGCAATATCTAATAAATTACATCATTCATTTTTAAAATTAGTAATACAAATTCACGATACAGAAAATATTTAATTTTTTTTGACGTTCAATATTTTTAAATAATATAATATTAATATTAATATTAATCTGCTTTTTATATTTTATGTATACAATGTCAACTGATGTAAGTAATGCAACGTAAATTTTATATGCTTCTATAATGTTAAATAATAACTTATTTTCTTCCATGATTATTTTAGCAATATATGAATAATATTATTTATTTAACATTTACATTAATATGAATATATTCTATAATTTATATGTTTTTTATTAGTATTTGGATTACAATGGTTACGCATTATATAGGGATCAAATCCCAAATTTTGGTGATTATAAAGGTAGTGATGAAGATATTGTTCATTTCCTCACTACCGTACGTATTGAAGAAAATATAAAACAAAGTATTTCTTCTTATTGTAGGATTATAAAAAAATATATTGGCAGTGTTAAGGAGATTAATTTAAATGATAACTATATATGTGGCAATTGTATTAAGTACTATATAAAATCAAAAATAGAAGAAGACCATAATGAAAATGCTAAAAGTATATTTATTTATTTGAATAAATATATTAATACTCTTAACTCTGATCTATTTGCAAAGGAATGTACTTTTGAATTTGAACTTGATGATGATAATAAATATGAAAAAATAAAAAATCTTTATAATATATATAACATATATTGGCTTATAAATAATGGGATCAGAAATAGGTATCCTAATGAATTAATATGTCCTAATATAAAAACTTTAATTGAAAAATATAATACTCTCATAAGAATGATTAATGATTCCGGAAATATTGATATACGTAATAAATTATATCATATTAGATGTATATTTGAAAGTAATAATTCGTTATCCCACATAAGCTGCAGCAGAAATTTTGAAGATAGAGATGGCGTAAATGAATTCAAAGCTTACAAAACTTTTTGCAAGACAGAGAGGCCATCAAATAAAGAACTTGCACAGATGACGCATTCAGAAGGGGGAAATTTACAGATGACAGATTCAAGAGGAGGAAATTTACAGATGACAGATTCAGGAGGGGGAAATTTACAGACAAGGGATTTAGAGAGAGATACTCTTAAAATTTTTGCTAGAAAAAATACAAATAAAAATATTATAATAACAACAGTTATTGTTATGATAGTAATAGGAACATTTTTTTTATATTTTTATAAGGTTCAAAATAATTTATATTTGAAATAAATATATATTATGGTTATTTTTTATTACATTTAAAAAATAAATTATTTCTAAAATTATATATTCTTAGTAATTCATTAATATATTATTTCTATTATTAGTATAGGGAATCTTTAAAGAAATTACGCCTTATTGAGCAAAGAAAGATGAGAAAGGCAATGAATATGGATGACAAGCAATGCGAACACATGACATGCAAATATAAAAGAGATGATGGACATCCTGATAAAATTATGTATGACATAACATATACTTCTGCTAGGTAATCATAAAATGTCTATGTAAAAGTATAAGATTTCAACTGACTGTACTTAATTTTGCAGTAAATAGTTTAATGCATAAATAATTATAAAAAATATAGAAATATATGCATTTTGGTTATTCTTATAATAAAAAAATATATCTTTTGATACATTTTTTAAATACGTATGGTATATTAGTATACTAATATAATAATTATCGCAAATAATATTATGAGAAAACTGAACATTTATCGTTATATAGAAAAAAACCATGCAAGAGAATGTGCATCCTATATTAAATATAAATTAGGAAATTATATACATTCTATAATTTATGCATACATATATGGTCTACTATGTAAATATTATTATTACATAAAATTGTTTTAGTAATAATATATAAATATGATGAACTATATAAGAGGAAAAAATTATAATAACACAAGTAATCTATGAGCATGAAGATATTCTTAAAATATGATATGTACAGAGTATATTGTTATTATATGTAAATTATTAACATTATAATTTTTTAATAATTTGAATAGTAGCGTAAAGAAAACTAGAAAAACGTGATTATTCAAAAAACATATATAATTTGTGAAAAAATTCGATTATAAAGTTGAATTGTGCATATTTTTTATAAATCCATTTATTATTAAAATTTTTTTATTTCCACTTATTAATAAATATAAATATATTATTTTTAACTATATAATACATTTTTGTTTAATAAATTATATTAATTTCGAAATTATATTATTATAATATTTAGATAATAATATAAATTTTGTATAAAATTTTTATATTAAAAATTATAATTTTATGAATAATACTGCTTTTTTATTTTAAATAATCGTACAATTAAAATTTATTTTTATGTAAAAATATATTCTTTCCTTAGTTTCACGAATAATCAGCATAATAGTACTTATTTCATAATTGGAATGTATCATAACATATTTTATTACGTATAATTATTCTTCTATAATATATTATTGTGTGAAGAAAATTTTTAATTTTTATTTCTATAATGCTATTAATACTTGTACAGTTCATTTCATTGTGTATAAATAATATATATTTTATTCCTATTATTTCACATATTATAAATAATACTTATTTTTCATTAAACTAAAAAAAAAATATTGTTATTCATAATGTAGTTTCTACTATAAATTGTAAAATATGTTTTTACTTATAAATGTATGCATTAAAAACTTTTGAATAAAATATTATATAAATAGTACTTATTCTTTATACTTTTAACGTTTTATCATATCAAAAAAAGTATATAATGTTATATTTTAATAATTTATCGCAATATAATATAATGCTAAATATAAAATATGTATAATATCAGAATTAGCTTAAAATAAACATAAGTAAATATGTATAAAATAAAACATTAATAAATGGTAAACATATAATTACTGAACTATCACATACTATAATATATTTTTGAACAAAATAAAACACTTGTTCCTATATATATTTCCCTATTAAGTAATATAACAAATGTATTTTATTAATATCAATCAAATAATTATATATATTAATATGAAATGTGTCTTATAAAATATAATAATAAAGGTAAAACAAAAGGAAAAAAAAACATATTATTACATTACATGTTATACACATATTATTTTCCTTTAAGTGTATATTTAATTATGTTATTTTATAAATTTTTTTCAATGAGAAAATACTATACACATATTATTGATTATGTGAAAAAAAATTTCATAATAAATTATATTTACATTCACCTTAAAATATTAAATATTCTTTATTTTTATTGTCAGTTTAAAAGAAAAGAAGAGTAGGCGATATAAAAATACATATTGTCTATTGTAAAAACTATATGCATAATAAAATATAAAATCAAACTTATATTTAGTGAACACCTAAATTGTACACTATATATTTTTATTTTATATTATACTGATAACATGAATATATTATAATATAAAATAAAGATCAATAGTAGTAAGCCTAATAGGAAATTAATTTTATAAATTTTCTAAGAATGATTTAATTAATAGTAATGAACACATAAGTTCTTCAACAATAAAAATTCAAATAATTAATTTACCTATTTTATATAAATAATACAATGAATGTATAAAGCTAATGTTCAATCAAATTGATATTATAAATGTCTGTATACATACAAATTTGTTATGCGTTACAAATATAAAGTATAATTAGATTTATTCAGGAAAATATAAAAAACGCAGAAAATATGGGTTATAATTTGTGCACATTCACAAAATGAACAATTAAATAGTTTATTTTAAATTGATTATTTACAAAAAATCTTAAAACATTATGATACTACTAAAAAATATATTTTATCGAAAATGTACATTTCGCAATACACACAATAATACATATGTTTGAGAAATGCTTAAAAATTTATCATAAAAAATTACTTATGTAGGAAAATATAAATTACACAATTCTTGAAAAAATTATTGCTTTTAATGAAATATATTTATTAATTTATTTATTATTTTTAATTTATTAAAAATTATTATATAAAAATTTTTAACTGTTCAATAAGTAAGGATATACATTAATTGGCATATTGAACTCTAGCATTTATTATAAATTAAAATCAGGAATTAAATAAATACATTCTTTTGACATTTAACTAAAACGAGTCTTATTTTATCGTAGATCTATATGATAATTTCAAGTTATAGAATTAATATGAATATTTTTATTGGGATTTATAGTATATTTTTTTTTTCAATTCAAAAAATTTAATTATACATATTATCAATGATGAATAGTATCCCTCATTTTGAATGCACGTTATAATATTTACATTTTTATTATCATATATACATGCATTTTAATTTCTCAATTTAATTTTGTTATTTTAATAATTTGTGTTTTTTATTCATTATACACTTAATATGAGACAATCTATAAAATGGGTGTCCTATAAAAAAAATATAATTTTACTTGTTAGTTAAATAAAATGATATTTCCTATTACTTGGAAAAAATATATATATAATTTTTTCAAAATTTTGCTAAATTTGTATGATTCTTTGAACAAAGAATATCAATGTTTTGGAATCTGTGAACGTATTTATTAATATTCTTTTACATTGAACATATACACTTGTTTTAATTATTTTATTTATCAAGTATTTTTCTGATTAATTAACAGTAATATTTCAACAATATAATTATTTTGCAATAAATTTATATCACTTTTTAATTACAATTGATTTGGAATAGCTTAAAAATAATTGCCACGTGAAATTTTATAATATAATTTCAAAATAGAATATAAAAGATTAAAACAATTTAATGAAGAATATAGTTTATTATATTATTCTAGGTTCATGAAACCTAGTGTTAATAGACTTAGTTGGCATATTCTAAAATATTTAAAAACTAAACATAAGCACTTAGATAAAAACATTTGAGAATAAATTATCTGTATACATTTGAATTATTGGGTATATAAAAGATTAAATATAAATTATATTGCTATTTATACTACTAAGGCTAACCATGTTTTTGGTTCACTTCATATAACGTATAGTACCCTACCTGGCGAAAAAAAAAAGAGTATTATTGCAACAAATATGATACGAAATCTTATCGGATTTCTGAAATTTAAATGGAAAAAACAAAAGAACTATATGATTACTATGGAGATTTTTATTACTAAAGAAATGATGCTAATAGTTAAGTTTGAGAATGCAAGAAATGTAATAGGACTATTCAAGATATGTAGAATTATACGAATGTTTTAATTGATAATGTATATTATTCTATGAAAGAAAATGTCTCAATATTTATAGTTAACGTAAGGATCACCCCCATGAATTGTTTTGCACATTACTGCACATGGCTAAGTAGTTCAAGCTGAATAAAATGCTGTAAAAAAAAATCTTCACCATGGGAAGTTGTAATCATAGCAAAAATGATTAAGACTTATAGCATAAAGTCTTATCAAAAAAATGGAATATGCATTCGGATTTCAAAAAATGGTTTTGTTTCCTTATATAATTTCAGAGTTAATGAGTCACGTCTATAAATCTACAGCAATGTTTGAGAAAATAATTATCATATCTATTGCAATATTTATGGATTATAGATATTCATATAAAGTAAATGATATTTTCTATATCGTGTGCTAGTTGTATTGATATTTTTATAATTTGTATTGATAATTAGAATATAAATAATGTATAAATCGTCAAGTATATTTTTTTCAGTTCTTATATATCAAAGTATATTCCCATAAATATACTGTTAAGAAGTACATTCGGAAATCAAAAATATTTTTCCAATCATAGAAAGGACGATAATAATATATTATTTAGCTATGCATTCGGAAGCATAATCTGTATTATGAAGAAGAAAAACATTATTTATTATTTCAAATGCTTAATTTTTATATATAAAAATAAATAATAATAAGAATAACAATCTCTTTTTAACAAATAATTATGTTCATGTTTTTTAAAATGTATTAGATTTAACGAAAAATATGTGAGTAACCTAAGAGATTGAAAAAGTACTCATATTATATAATACAATAGAAAGGAACATATAATTATATCATTGCAGAAAATATTAGTAAATATAATAAAAAGAATAATTACAAAAATAAATAGATTAATACTTCATGAATGTAATAGATATTTAATATTTTGGAAGATTAACTTTATTCTTACTTTTTATCATTATATAATATTTGTCCCTTTGGTCGCACAAAAAATAATGGGATATTTTCATTAACTGATGTAATAACTATATACCATCAATATTGAATTAGTTCATTTATAACATGCTCCTAAAAACCATTCATTCCTTAAAAAAATACAAATTATATTTATTGCTATATCTACATTTTTGTGCAAGTTTTAGATTATGCTACATCCTCTGATGGGATGTGATATATGTTTATTAAATAAAATGTAACATGAATTTTATCTGTATTACATAATGTATATTTATTCATGTATAGTCTTAATTATATAATCTAAATTATTTTAAATTTATCGTATTGTTAATGTAAATGCTTCATACCCTATATTTGTGCCTATATATTATGAAAATTATAATATACACTTTAGAATATTTATCATATTTTTAATTTATTTATTCCATTTAGCATTCAAATTAATATTCTTTATAATACAATTAATAAAAATTTATAATATGATATTCATTATATAATAACAACAAACAACTGTATATATGTGCATGCATATATTATATATACATTAAAAATTCGAAATATGTATAATAATAATTTAATAAATAATTTTTACAACTTGCATATATGTAAAATTAAATTATGGAATTCTTAAAATAAATAATTATTTTATATATAAAATAATAATATAAAAAATTACATCAGATGCTTATATATAAGAAAAATAAATATTATATTGTTATTTTGGTGCTTATTGATAATATAAGGGCAAAAAATAAATAAATGACTAAAAAAATTAAGTGCGAATAATAAGTTTACAAATAATCAATAATTCCAGTGGTAGTACTGCCTGTATATATATTATTAATATACGAGGTGTCTCATAGTATAAATAAATTTTATACCTTCTGAAATAATATAAAAACAATGCGTTACAGTTATAAACTTATACAGAATAAATTAAAGTATATAATTAATTCATAACACTACAATTAATATATAAAAATAATATACTTATTCCGTGTGCCCCCATATGACTAGATAAATATATCAAAATATAAATGTGAAAATACTGGATTCTAAATATTATTCTAAAAACCTGAACCCTAAAAGCTAGTACAAAGTAAACGAAAGAAAATTGTAATCGTTTGAATATTAAAGGTTATATTATAAAAATTATTAAAATATATCTAATATACATCCCTCATAAAAACACATTTATGGATCATATATATAAATATTTGATTTTCGTAGAAAAATGTCTACACAAATTATTGACATAATTAATTTCCTATATATGAGATATAATTTGAGCAATTATATTAAATTGCATCTATAAAAAAAAAAATATATAT
>NW_021628950.1:0-21552 GCF_002157705.1 Plasmodium gonderi
TTTAATAAAAAATAGAAAAAATAATTCTATTTCAGGTTTGTTTTTTTGAAAATATATAATATATTATTTGTCTATATCAGTATATTTTTCTATAAAAATTGTTGCATATAAGGTTTGGCAATTTATTATAGTAGATTATTAACTTATTGTAATTATAGATAACTGTTGTAATCATTTTATGTTTTGTTAGACTATTTAGAAATATATATTTTATTCATTAAATTAGAATGGAATAAGCTTCAATTATTTTTTTAAAAATTTTATCATTATATACAAATGTATTTGTAGGGTTAATTAAATTTTTTTTCACTCTACAAAAATTAATTCGTAAGATGTTATTTTGTTTTTTATCAAACTATCTTAATTTTAGTAAATAATATTATACTTTTATCAGATGTAGCAATTTGAGGGTTACCCTATTATATAATTATGTTAAATAGAATTATTGTATTCACTTTTAAATGTGTTCTCCCTGCTCAAATTATTTTTATTTTTTTTATTCAATATTTTTTTTTAACCTTTTTATCATTGGATTTAGATATGAAGCATAAGTTTTGTACTGATAATAAAGAAGCAATGTGATATGTTTGTGAATATATTATTAATTTGATTTATATTATTAATAATAATGTTTAACATAAATTGAAATGTATTATATATTTAATAATTTCATTTTATTTTCACATTTATAAGAAAGAATAGAATTATTAATAATGAAACAAATAAATCAATTATACCTGTTTCTACCCCCTTCAATTCTTATATCTATGGTGATTCTTTTGGTTTTATCAATAGTCTTGAGTTTGTTTTTCAACTTGGGACATTCACTATGATATTCCTCAAATCTGTTATTGTTCTTGAATTCTTGTCAGAAGACAATGTTATGTGTTTTGGTTCAGGTGGATAGTCTATCATTGTGCTGTTACGTCATGTATTTCGAAGTTCTATATTTTTATGTATTTCTTTTAAATTTTCTTTATTGATATTGGGATAATTTTTAAATATGTTTATGTATATTTCATATATTTTTTATTGTTATGGCATTTCCAAGTGTAGGATACGTAATATACATTGTTATAAAATATTTCATCCAGATGATGATATATTTTTAATGAACCTTCTTCAAGATTTTTTTCATGAGTATCGCATATATTATGGAATGAATTCTGAAGGCAATTAGATCGAAAAATTTTCAATTTATCGTAAGTACCCTGAATATTTTCTAATTTACAACCGAATTTATTTAGTTCATTTTTTAGTGTGTAAGTGAAATATTGACAACTTAGAATTTTATCGTACAAATTGCTGCTATCAGAATATTTATATCTTACATAAAATAAAAAGGGATCTAGATATAGAAATGTTTTACTAAAGAAATCAAGGTTACATTTAGAATGTTCATATTTATTCTTAAATTCATCGAATAAAATAAGTTAATACAATGATTATTCCTTTTACATGTATTTACAATTAGCTGTGTTATAATCATTTCTTCATTTAGGGAGTAT
The DNA here is from genome assembly GCF_002157705.1 of Plasmodium gonderi. NCBI lineage: Eukaryota > Apicomplexa > Aconoidasida > Haemosporida > Plasmodiidae > Plasmodium > Plasmodium gonderi. The sequence goes on from NW_021628950.1 coordinate 1,509, forward strand.
GCCCCTAATATTGATCTAATAATAGAAGATATAACATATACAAAATTTTAAATTTAGATACTATGAAAATATTTTTTGATAGTTTTTCAGAAATAACATATTTAATATTGAGTAATATAAAGTAGAGTCTAAATAAGGTGTGAAAACATATATCCTTCTGTATATGAGTTGTGTTGGACATTATGTTTTCTATATATATATTAATAGGCAATTTTTTTTTCTTATTTATTTAAAACAATTGTCTGTTAAGCATTCAATAATAAATATTATAATAATACCACATATGTAAATTTTTATAATTCTTAAATTTTACATTTTTATTAAATTAGGCAATACCTTAAATTATGGTAATAATTTTAGATCCAACAGACGTGATTATTTTGTTCATAATTACGATACTATAAATATATTCATTATATGTATTTAAGAGAAGTATCATTATTATTTTGAGTAACCATTACAAGATTATATTTCTAATATAGAATGTGCTTTTAATATTAACTCTGTAATGTAATGAGTTGTATAATTGCATTAGATATATATGACTATTTCATTAAAAGTACTTTTCTATTTTGAAGGCTTAAGCGTTATTATATATATATAAATTACTTCTGTAAAAAAAAAATATTTAGAATTTTTATGAATTATATGTTTATAAGAAAAAGATTTCATATAAGGAAATAAAAGGTGTTTATATCACATATTAACAATCTTATTTTGGTTGCCATTTTCTATTTAATGTAAATACATTAACTTAGGAAAATGTAAATTTTATGTTCTTTGTATGTAAGGTTTTTTAAAAATCGCACATCAAAATATATACGATAGTTAGTTTATTATACAAAATATACATGTTATTAATAAATAAGGTAAAATACCACAAAATATTAATTATAGGATCTTTGTTAAAATCATACTTAAAACAAGGATTTTTGAAATTAATGGATAATATCTTTCAGAATAAACTTTATAATATATTTAACATTTTATATCAATGTATATTAAGGATACATGAAAAATTTATATGTCATTAACATGTATTGTTAAATTTACATGTTAATAATATTATGAAACAATAATAAAATATATTTCTCAATTATAATTAATTTTATAGGAAATAATAAAAATATAGGAAGAATTTCATTTATTATATGGTATAATAGAAATGTTAATATAAAAGAATTTTTTTTAAATCACGTATAATTTGTCTAATATATATGATAATTTATAATTTATTTTACTGTATATTATCTCATTTTTTACGTAACTATAGGCACTCAGAAATATAATCATGATTATATACATATATAAATATATATAAAACATGGACACTTTTTTAGAGATAATTAGATTATGCTTAATCTATATAATAAATAATATTCATACTGAGCGTTATAAATGATGTTTCAAAATTATATACTTTTATCGTATTTATATTATATTTTAAATGATAAATATTAAGCCTCAATTAGTAGATAATATTTTAGAGAATTATTACTTTATTTTTACTTGTTTCATATATATTTAATGGCGTGGTTGTATGCACTTAGACTTACATGTATTTTTGCTATTATACATTTAGAAATGACTATCCATTAATTTTATTATTTATATTTAATAGTATTATTAAGTATTTTAGCAAAAATATATCATTGCTTAATTTATATTATTTATGAAACGAGCTATTTTGAATTTTATTATATTAGAAATATTTATAAATCGCAATAATATTATAATGTTTACTTTATATTCATTATGTAGATTTTACGCAGTCTTCTAATATATTCTATAATTGAATTACTAAAATTCTCTCTGTATATAAATTCGTAGTGTTACATAAAATTTTAAATTTGTTTTTAAATGATAATTCATTATTTTTATAATTTTTATGTGTAGGTAATATTTTTTTTAACGTTTTATTTATTTACATGTTTTCTATATTATTTTATTAACATAGATAATTCTTTAGTATTCTGCATTGGTTTAAATAACTTCTGATAAAAATAGTATGTTTTTTTTATACAATGGATAAATGTAAATTTCAGCTAGTAATTTTTAGTTACAGGTATTACATTTAGAGTTCTTTTCCTTAATATATACTCATACATGTATTATAATAACTATTAATATTATAAGGATATTCTGTTCTCAGTAAAGTTAAAATTTTTTTTATCAACTTCTCGTAGGTTACTTACATCTGTAATAAAGTTATATATTTTTTATTAGAGTTATAAAAAAGAATTAAATTTGGAACAAAATAAAATTATTGATAAAAGAAAATTAAGAAATTGTGAGTAAAAAATGGAATGAACCCAGTAAACTATTTCATACTTATTATAGGGGTTATAAGTTTTCTAACATTATATATATTATAATTTGTAATAATTTAGTTCTTTAGGATAAATATATTAAGCGTCAATTTTCTGGGGACATAGATATATTTATTATTTTAATTATTAAACACCACAAACAAATAAATGATTATAGATTTAAAAAAAATTTTATGGATAAATATATTCGCCTCCATATATTTTTTTACTAAGTAAAAAAAATACGAAAAAAATTATTTCAAAATTTATGGAGTATACATATAAAAAATATATTAAATATTATTGCTATAACCAAATTATAACGATATTAACAAATAATGTAAAAATATATATATCGTGTTATTAAAAAATTAGTTGTAATATTTTTAAATTACAGAAAAAACTGTATAAAAAAACAATTGTCGTTTATTAAAAGGGAGAATATATATATATATGAAATAATTAATTCTTGTATATAACTTATATATTTTTAAACGTATAAAATAAATATTTTTCAGTTGAATATGTCTTTTCTGTATAAGAATATATTATATTTTTCGTCTACTAAAATATTATTGTTCCTGGGTATAAGAAAGACGAACTCTAGTATTCTGCATGTTTTCTTTTTTTAATTTTGATCTATTTCTATTTGGAGTGTGATGTTTATTTTTTAGATTTTTTTTCCTAATTTCTCTTTCTTTGTGCAACCTCTTACGTAACCATGGTCCAAACGGAGTAAACTTTTGAGGAGTAAAATATATAAAATGTATGTAGTGTATTTCTGTGATATTAGAAAAATTGAGAATTATATAACTATAAAAAAAAAACAGTTTATATAATTAAAAATATTGACATTTACTTTATAATAAACGAAAGTTAAAAAAATTATACCCAACACAAGAATGGACGTTATAATGATACGCATAGGTAATGATTGATATATATTATATGCTTCTAAATGATAAGAATTATCATAACTAATATGAGTTGTCATTTTAACGTTACCATAAGTTTGTAATTCATCTTTTTTAGGGGGTTTATTTTCAGAATTATTATTAGTTTCTTTTTCGACATTTTTATTATCATTTAATTTAGCATTAACATCAGTTGTCACTGCATCACTACTACCATTTTGCATTTCAATTTGCTTATTACTTTGCAATAACAGCCTATTATCTTTTAATTTTTTACGTTTCGTTATGGGTTTCGCAGGGGTATATTGTTCTTGGTTTACAAATTTAAAAACTTTATCAAAATCTTCATTCTTAGGTGTTTTTACTGAATAACACCTTTTAACTGAGTCGTAATCAGGATGTGTTATATTGTAACATCTAATGTACTTATAATCTGTTGCACTTGATAGATCAGGAATTTTAGGGTCTGTACTTATTTTAATGGTTTGTAAATGAACACCTTCATATGATTCATCTTTTAACAAATTAAGTAAATTTTTTAAATCATTAGCTGATTTGTTAATATCCTTTTTTAAATTAAAAAGTAAAGGTTCACGAATACAATATTTATATAATTCAGATAACAAATTTTGGGGTCTATAAGCATCATCACAATGGAAATATGAAGAACAATGATTTTGAAGTCCATAATAAACACAGCAATCATCTCTAAATTTGTCATATATGGTAGATATATATTTAAGGTAATCAAAATAAAATAAATGACACTGATATTTATTATTTTTAGAAATATTTTCACTAATAGTATCAAAATTTTTAAAATAATCGTGTAAACGTTTTTTAAGTGTCGATTCTTCAAATGCATAATTAATGTCAATATAACAAACTTTATGAGTTGACACACTATTATTAATATGGATTATTGCTTCGTTAATTTTATCGATGAAATATTTTTTTTCATAGGGACATTTATATGAATCAAATATATCTTTTATTTCACCATATGTCAAGTAGGTTAAATGTGAACAAGCATCAGCATGTGTTTGTCCTTTACTCAAATAATTAGATAAATTTTCCAAACGAGAAGCAAATTTTTTGCAAAATGCAATAAGATATTGATCACATTGGCTATTATGAGATTTTATATTTTCACAATGTTTATCATGCTTATTATTAGCTTTTTTATCCTCCTTAATTTTTTCATATATTCCATATATAGGTAAATCTTTTAAAACATCATTCTGAAAATTACACAGTTACAATATATTATTTAAATATTTATTTATTTTTCTGAAATAAAGATATTTATATTGATTTTACGAATTAAATTGACATATAAATAATAAATGGTTATTATATTGTGTAAAAAATGAAAATATACCAATTGATCCTCACTTAAGGTTGTCACTTGAGTTGTAGGTGCATTGCCCATATTATAGAGTTCAAGGATGTTTGTTTAATATATTATTACTATTTTTTAATTATTCTAAATTTTTTTATTTGAAGATTATTGGTTATGAAGCTGGGATATATTTTTATACTTTTTTGGATATAAATATTTTATATTAACACTATTATATAACATATTTCATAAGGGAATAGTTTTATTTAATTCGTTTTTATATAAGAGGTAATTAAAGTTTATACACTATAAAGTTCACTAACACTGTTTAAATATATATTTTAGGAGAATGTTTGTTTTACTATGTAACAATAATTACAATATATTACATAATTTATTTTTTTTTTTACGTGATATATTTATTTTTAACTTTTAATAGAAAATAAATTAATTATGTTTCACTTGTATTTCATTTGTGCACGCTTGCCTTTTATAATCTCGTGTTATATATTTAGTAGATTACACTTAATTTTTCACTAATCTTTCTTTATATTTTTTTACGTATTTATTTTGGTGATATGAGATTATAATTGTGCTAAATATATCAGATGAAATTTCATGTATATCAATGAATTACAATAAAAATATAATTATAGATATAGATTTATGTGTTTCTCCGTACATTTAGATATTTGGAATATGCGTACAAAATTCTCTGTTTTATTTATCACATTTAAATTGTTTCATTTATGTCATTGACATATATTAATATTTTCCTTAACATTATAAAATGAAATATTAGCATTTTTAATTATACAGACACAGAAAATAGTGTGTTCTTTTAGCATTCATGGATATATTATTTCTTAATGTGAATAATTATAACAGCTTATAATTTTTTACATTTATGTATGCTATGAATTTTCGATAAATTTTCATTTTTATCGATTGTGTTAAAATAATGGTGTAAATATTACTAGAGAATTAAGAATAATTGCTTTTTATTATTATATAATTTTTTAATTTATCTTGATATTAAATTGAAAAAAATATAAAAACTAAATGAATAATATCCTATAGAAACTGTTAATCATTGTAGAACATTAAAATACACTATATAATTAATAGTTCCGAAAGTTAAAAAAGTAAGGTTTATTGGTAAAATAAATTGGGAATGTAATATTTACGCTTTTAGTTGATGAAAAAATAAATAATAAATTTTTTTTATAATTACAAGAACTTTTAATAATTCTTTTAAAAAATATTTATATAACACATATATAATATAGTGTATATTTGAATTTATTTATTATACTGTTATTAATCGAATTAAGTATAAAAGCCTTAGTTTTATTGAAATTATAAATTCTTTTAATTATGTATTGTATAATCCTGTTGAAAATGCATAAAAAATTAATAATAATACAACATATTATTTTATGAATTCCTGTACACTTTCTTATGCGAATGATATACCTGAATATTTTAATTCTAATTGTATTCCTGAAACTGATTATTTTATGAGATATGGAGATGTAAATATTCAAGGAATGAGATTATAAGTAGTGTCATTAAAAAAAACAGTGTATGAAATTAATATAGAAAGTTAGACATGTAGTTCTATAGTTAAAACTTAGATATTGTAAAGGAATCAATGAAATCTCACCTAACACTGATAGGATCTTTAGCATTGATTCGATATGAGTAGTTTCAATTGTTGCTTTTATATATTATGTAAAAATATATTATTATATATATAAAATAGTAATTTAATACATAATTTTTATAACATATGTATTTACAGTATTAGAAAATATTTATCTACATATTTATAAGCAAGAAAAGGCAATTAAAAAAGAGCAAAAAAACATTTTGAACCTTGGTTGTACACAGAATAAAGTGTAAAAAATGGGAAATATATATTCATTTAGAAAATTAGGTAAATCAAAATTATAAATAAAATCTTCTAATAACTAGAAATAATTATTCCATTTTTACAAATGTAATTTAGGACACAAATCTCTCTTATATTACTAAATCAAAAATGAGAAGTAATTGGAATATATTTAAAATAATAGATAAAATTAGATAAGGATACGAAGTTCCATTTAAAAAAATATGATTCGTGGTTAGTGGTTCAGAATTAATAATTTATTCCCAATATTATACTAAAAATACATTTACATAGAATGAGTTTAGACTAAAATATAGAAAATTCTATTTATATTCCACATTCTTATATCAACATGAAATTAAAACTAATTATAAATAATTGAATACATAAAGGAGTTAGATATTATGACATGTCACTTTATTTTATTAATAAAAACATTAGAAAAATTCACTTAAGTGTGTATCCAACATCTTATTTATGCTTTTGTGACCAATGGATTTTGTAGAATTGTAGCGTGTTATCCATGATTTTACGTGCTTATGACAATGCTAAATTGTATTTGTATTACATCGTTTATTTTTTCTTTATAATATAAAATTTGTTTATTTTATGATTTAGATTAATAAAAAAAAAAAAACACGATTTTATATTTTCACTTTGCCTATTATCTTACTCCATTATAGTGTTTTGTCAAAAATCAAGTAAAAAATAAAAATAAAGTTAGTAATCTTCTTTTTAATGAGTATGATGTATTATTATTACTTGTAAGTTATTTCCAAAAAATATTTGAATAAAAGCATCATTTAACTGGGATGCCAATGTGTATGTAAATGCCTCAATAATCCAACATCTATTTTTTTGCATTAAACAAACGAATTATATTTTTAGAATTGAAAAATGTATTTTTTAAGAAATGATTTTCATTATGGAAAATGAATGAAAAAAGATTTATCAGGTATAATTTATATTCTTTTTATATATATAACCTTTTTTATAAGTTAACTATAATACAAACACACATATAAATAAGCATTTTTTTTTTGTGTAAGCTTTTAATGTAGTCATAGGAAAATTAATTTAGGAAATAAGGTATCCCATTAAATAATATTTATACAAATGTGTTATATATATATTTTTTTTATATTATTTTTCATAAATAATGTGTTAACTCCTTTATATATAATTTTACTTGATACAAATGATTCAAATTATATTGAATACATTAATTGAAGTGCATCTGATGTTGAAAATATTAGTAAATTTAAAATAGTAATAATTACTATAACAATAATTTTCATTTATATATAAAATTTGTAATATAAATAAAATTTAATCTGCTACATTTAAACAAACAATTAAACATATTATTTGTAAAATATAATTTAAGTTTTTTCTGATATTTCAACGTAGTATACATTATAATAATATTATAATCCTTTATTTATAAATAATTTAAAAAATATCAAAACTAGATTTCCTGTATGTTTAATACATTACTTATTTATATTATGTAAATATAATAGTAAATGGATTATTCTTTCTACAACACTATTACAGTAAAAATCCAACATCGGTATATGATAACACTACGATTTACAATGTGGGATATATATTAGTTGAATTTATATTTTCTTATGTTTTTTTCTATAATAAAGAACTCAATAAAGATGATAAGCATTATGAATTTACTAATGTTTACACTATATTATAATAGATATGCCATTTTTTTCATAAATATGCTTTTTAATAGTTACAATGGGATATATTGTGTAATAAATAAAATATTTTGAACTCAAATATATTTATTTGCAATATTAGGAATGTATAATTTTAATTCATATGAAGAGAAAAACAAAAATGTAAAAGAGGAAAAGAAAGGTAATTATTTCTTGGTATAAAAATTAGGAATAAAGAATATAAATTCATCATATACTTGATTTAATGTTTTATTAATATTATTATGCTCATTATATTACTAAATATATATATTATTTGAATCAATAGGTAATAAAACACTGGGTATACAAAAAATATAGAGAGAGAATTATTAAATAATTATAAATTATGTACAGTTTTGTGTAAATCAGTACTTATATAAGCTATTTTTATATATGTAGTAAAAGTTATATAAAAGTGTTATTCTAATTAATTTAATAGGTATTTATATTTTAAAATAATAGTGTTATGAAAATGATCATTTTTTCCAATTTTATTTATATTATAATGGAATACTCTGTATCTATGTACAAAATTATCATGTACAATAACATATATCATGATGACGATTATTATAAAAAAAGTGTTACTTGATATTTTAATTATTCTGAAGTAACAATAAAATTTTTTAATTACTAAGTGTTTCGATTTGGTATTATAAAAAAATAAGAGAAACATTACACAATATTTATAATAATATTGCTTTATACTTTTAAGTACATATGTGATTACAGAATATTCAATACTACTTTTATTATATATTGTTTATGCGTATATGTATGTTAAATATGCTGTCTCTAATTTTTATTTTACTTTTATTAAAACTTTGAAAGATTTTAAATTTAGGATTTCATAGTAATTTAAATTGAAATGTTAATATATTATTTATGCAAGTATAAAAATAATGAATTTATATAAAGGGAAATAATATTGAACACTTTAATATCATGGTTTACTAGTATTATACAACTATATTATTGGTTATACATATAATAAAAATATATTTATACAAAAAAAAAAAAAAGAACAAAAGAAAATTTTGATGCATAGTCCTCGTGTAAATGATGCAATATGAAAAATAGTTATCAGTACATTATACCCCACAATTATGCTAGCATAAAAGCATATTGCACATTTATTAAACTTATACAACTGTAGACATAATAAATGATAAAAACATAGTATTATAATAATATTATAAGTCACAAATATGTATATATTTATGTTATTATTAGTATTATATTATGAACACATAAATAATAATTATTTTAATTATATCTCTAATAAAAATTAATAATTCATTTATGTATGGAATAATATATCTATATAATAAATATTTATATAGAAAAAAATAAATATGAGTTTTAAATGAATGGTGTTATTAAATTGAATTTAATTCTACATTATATTATGATACACATTATTTATTAAGTGTAAACACAACGAATTATACTTAGGATAATTCCTGTTAATGAGACTTTACAATTCATGAAGAAATAATAGAATAAATGTAGTATCACATAAGAGATTTTACGAAATGTAGTAATTGATTCAAGTGTATTGATCTCTAAATATTTTTTTGTAAATCCTAATATATAAATAGTGGAATATAATGGAAAAAGATATAAAATATGCAAATATGATCAATCCTGTTTAAATATATTATATTTATGGTTTAATAATTTTGAATTTCATGAAAACAGTTAAAAATATATATATACATTTTTCAAATATTTTCAATATAATAGCATAACAAGAACATCTTACTACAACATTAGACTTAAAAATATTTCTATTAATAATAAAACAAAAGTATAAAAATTAGATAAATAATTAAATATTGTTAATCAAGTAAAAAAATAATAAATATATAATATGACATAATTTGAGGATATTAATATAATATTAAGATTATATGGAGTATAATATTATGCATTATTATGATTTATATATGTAAATATAAAATATTTATTATTATTACATATTATAAGAGTTAAAAAAAAAGTTTTATATAAAAAATCTATTAATAGAGATTTATAATAATGCGTGTACTTTTCATTAATATTACATAATAGCATGATATATGTAGAAATAATTTTTATGTGTATTTAATGATTATTAGAAATTAAAAATTATATATGCATACCTACATTAGTTTATATGGCATATTATTTTGTTTTTATATAATATATGTCTATATAGAACAGAATAATCTTATTCATTCAGTCTGTAATATATTAAAAAAATACAATAAAAAAATACATTCATAGCTTTTAATCACTATTTATACTATTATTGAATAATTTTTTTTAATATTGTTATATATTTTTCCTAATATGATGTTATTAATCTACAAATATATATTAATTTTTATGTTATTATAATAATTATTGTATTCTTACATAATGTTATTAGAAGAAAAGTCTATATAATGTGTTTATAATTTTTTTATGTCTTTTTGAACAAAATATTCTATGCTAACTATTTATTTAATGGTAAGATTATTCAACGTTGTACAATATATTATATCTTTCATTCATTGCAATTCTGCTCGATATATCAGAATTCTGTAGTGTTTTGTATTCACCCAGTGTACTTAACTTTTTTTTTATACTATCTAATCCAAGGCGTAAGTATGTGCCATACGAGGTGAACTAATTTGTAATAAAAAAAGTGATTTATTATTGGTATAATTTTTTAATAAAAAGTGTATTTTTAAAGATTACTTATGAAATTTATTTATATCACAAATATATTCAAATTATAACACAATTAACCTTAATCAGAATGAATAGAAAAATACATATTAATAACGTCACTACAAATGTAATTACAATTGGACCTGATACATTAGATTTACAGGTAGTTTTTACTTCTTCTTTAGTAGCAACAATATCCTTAATTTTAAATATCTTCATATATGGATCTATCTTTTCTTTAATGATATCACAAAAACCATTTTTATCTCTATTTAAACAAAATTTTTCTAATATGTCATAATTTTTATGCATCTCATATATAATTGAGAGTTTTTCTAAATCATCATTAGTTTTAAATTTTACCGAATAAAAATCTGATAGACTTTTATTCTTATAAATTTCCTTAAATACATTAATTAAATAAATAGATGGCAAATTGTTATTTTCGATTTTTTTCTCCTGAAGTAAATCGTGATATATCCAATAATGCAAATAATTATAAGCAATTATTCTCTTATTCTTATCGTCATAATCACTTATCCTTTTTAAATATGATATAGCTTGAGGGCATTTTTCAAGTATTCTAGATTCAACATCAAATGAATAGCTATTATACAAACCCTTGCATTTATGTGCGTAGCTATCACCTGAATTAACTTCATACCCATCCATAATTTCTTTATATGTAAGAAAATGCTTTACATTGCTATACTAAAATGAGAAAAAATATATATTATGATATAAAAATATATATTCTTAATGGGAAATGACATTTAAAAATATTAAAACAGTATTATTTTTATTATATAGATTGAATCATACGTCTATCTTCTGCATCGTGGTTCATGTTATATAATATTAGTGGTTGAATAAAATAATGAAGTTATGAAAATAAAAAAATATATTTTAAAACATAAAAAAATGCATAATGAAGAAAATTATACTTAGAAATTATTATAATCATGCATCTGATATAGAAAGATCATGATTCTCTTATTAGTTTTTTTTTTTTTTTTTTTTGACCTATATATAACTATAATAATATGTAAAGCATAGTATATTTTTTAATTAATGTGTATAAATAAGAAAAAACAAAACTATATTATTTTATAAGAAATAATAATATTTCGTGTTATTTTGTAATATAAAATCTATATTAATTCGCAAAAGTTGCAAAATATTACTAACAAAATGTACAACAAAAAAGAAGTATATTATTAAGGTGTTCCTAACATAAATATATATATAAAATCATTCTTTCCTAGTTTTTTTTTATTTTAATGTTAGTATATATAATTTATAAAATATATCGTTATGTGATAGAGTAAGTTAAAATATTCCTTCAAATATATTATAAGTTGGTTGCTCTTATACAACTTAAAATAGATGTTTATTAAAATGAATTATTGTAATACGTATGAATTACGCGTAAATAATCTCCAGAATATGTTTTATCTATTTGATAAATTATAACACTTAATATGAGTATATTATTTAATGTAAATCAGTATATTATATATATCTGTTTATATTTTACTTATATATGTACTATGAATATATATTATACAATTAAAAATATTTCATATGAAGACAATATTTTTTTCATGAATAAATGTATCATAAAAGATCTCATGATGTAGAATATACTACTTGTGTGCTCCTGTGTTATAATTAATGTTTTATTGTTTATTCTATGTAATAATACAAACATTTAATAAAATATCAAGAAATAATAATATAATTCTCAAAATTAATATTACAAAAATAATATTTATTTTGTCCATTGCTAATTATCATGAGAAAATTACTTTTATTATTGGTACATTTTTATATATTTATTTTTTAATCATAATTCAATTGAAATAATTAATGATTATTCCGTATTTCATATGAATTTACTCAACGGAAGAATAAATTAATTCTTACTATATTATTATATAATGTATATAGGAACCAATTAAATACATGTATTAGTGTCATTATAGATGATATATTTTAAAACATTTCTTTAAAATATTTTTTATTTTACGTCCTACTTAAAATTTATGTTTAAAAACTAATGTGATATATATGGCATTTATATTATCTAACTTCTTCAGATATAAGTACATTCTAAAACAGTAATAATTTTAATAGCGTGTATATGCATAAATGTTAATCTAAAATATACATTAAAACTACATAAAATGAAATAATATAAGAAATAGTGTAATTTTTGCTTATTATTTATGTAAAACACATATGAAATCATATATTTCATTTTAGATCATAATTATTTTATATGGTAATAAAGAATCAATTAAATATTAAATAACAACTAAAATTTGTTCACTTATTTTAAGTTTCTTATCATTAATTATACATATTACCATAAGTATTACATTACGTAAGGGAAAAAGAACTATAAAACATATAATCACATTAATGGCACATATAAATACTGGATATGCGTTTCATTTTTTATTGAGAGAGTTAGTGAATTTGTACATATTTAAAATATTGGAAAGGTTCTAATGCTATATTTTAACATCATCTATTATTTTATCTTAAAATTATATTTATCTTTTTCAATTGGAGTATATCAAAGAATTAAAAAGAATAATAGATTTCATATGTAATTAACACTATTATTTAAGTTGTATAATATATTATGATGAAAAGATTGAATTTTATTTTTCTCATGAATATATAATTATATTATATGAGATGTTAATTATTCTCCATGTTTTTATTTTTAAAAATAGATATATACTTATTAATAAGGTTCATTGTTTTATATAATTCTTTTGCATAAAAGTATATTATGAAATGGTTAATTCTATAGTATGTCTAAATTATTAAAATAAGATTATTGCAATATTTGTATATTTAATTTTCTAAAAATGTTATAAATTCCTGTTCAATATAGTTTACATATTATTTATTTTTATTTATTTTAAATCTTAGTATAAAAAAGTAGAACATTTTTTCTATTGTAAAAAAGAGATAAGTAAACATGCAGTTGAAAGTGGAGCTACTGACAGTTGGTGGGGGAAGGTATGTAATGAAGAATCTTATAAAAAAAAATTAAAAGAATTAATTGGCGATAATGGTGATGAAGGAAAAATATGCATTCAAGCTATGCAATACTTAGGTGAAGTAAATGCTACTCAGGTTGATAGTTTAAAACAAGCCGGATGTCACTACCTCTATTATTGGATATATGATCATCTTTTTAAAAGGGATATAAATAAAATTGCAGATATAAAAGAATTTTTTATCGAATTAATTCGTATATTTAGATTGAAAATACGGGAAATAAAAGAACACATATTCCAAAGGAATGAAATACCATTTGAAGATGATGATTTGCCAAAGGTTGAAGCCATATATAATATGAATAAAAATGATAAATATATAAAAGATACTTGTAGTTCAAATAAAGACGCAGTTTTTTGTGAAGCAATTAAAGAATATGTTGAAAAATATAATATTATGATTAAAACTCAAGTTAGTTTAACTGATGAACCCAGTAAAATTCAAACAGAACAATCATGTCAGTACCATATTGGAATACCCATTATTATCACACTTATTGTAACTTTGTTAATATTGGTTTTTATATTTATATTGTTTAAAGTTAGTTACTCCATTATTTTTATACATTTATACTATAAAATGCTTTTCCTGAATTATATATATAATAATAATTTTGCATAAAATAAATTATATTTTTAATGTATAAATTTTTTATTTTATTATGAATTAGTTTACATCATTTGGTTCTTTTTTTCGTCGAACAATATTGCGTAAAAGGGAAGAATGGGGTAATGTGGATGAAGAAATAAATTTATTCGATGAATCAGAAATATTCAGTCCTATAACAAGACACAGTAGTAATAGTATGTTATATATTTCTCGCTAATTTTGTGACTAGAAATATAAGAAGAAGAGAATGCATTATTTAAACATCGTATTAAATGTTGTAAGAAATTATATGGGAAATATCTCTCTTAATAGATTCATATAAAAGGAAAGTTATCTTTTTAATGTAATATTAATAACATAATATATTAATTTGTGATCATAAAAGATAGAATTTAAAATTATATAATATAATAAATTGAATTATATTATTTAATACAATAAATAGCATTATATATAAATTCTATGAACAAATATATTCTTTTTCTAGATATCATATACTATATTTTGCATGTACATGGAGATTTTTTTATGATAAAATGATTATTATAAATAAATTAATTGTATATTACATTGAAAATAGAATAATGCATATAAAAATTTCTTATTTTAATAATGATTGAATAAAAATAATATACATTTTTACTATATATATCAAATATTTTGTTTATAGAAAAGTATTTATAAATGTATATAGAATGATTAAATAATAATATTAATAATTAAATTTGAATTCTAATACATTTTATAATATTTGCCACATATCATAAAACTATGGGTATTATATACAACTATATATATAATATTATTATTTGAAAACATAAGATAAATATGTTTTATATATAAATGGATGGACTTAAATTATAGAATGTACAATATTTTAAAAAAAAAAATATACGTTTAATATATTGAATGCTTTTTTTCGAATTTGTATGTTTTTATTATTCTAATTACTACAGAAATACATGACAATTTATGTAATTCTCATTATACCTTAAAATAAACTAAGTTGAATTTCCTAACTATTCTTATATGTTTATTAGATGTATTCTACAGAGTTATATACGATTCTATGTTCTTTTACGTTCATATTATTATATGTCTTCTTAAATTCATTTATTAAATTTAGATTATTTATATTTTTTTTCTTTAATGTTCTTCTTATGGTTTTCAATTTTAGTAGTAAAAATGAACCATAAGTACTGTACTCACAATAAAGGGTGAGCTTATTATTATTATAAGAACGTAATTTTTGCAAATTATATATAATGAATATGGTAATATGACATTTATATAATATATATAAATTAATTTTTAACCTTATATAAAATATATAATATTATTAATATTGAGAAAGCAAAAACAACCAGGCTTATGACTGTTTGTGTTTCTGCAAACCGGGCTGAATTTTTCATTGTTTCTGCTATTTCCACTATTTCGCAGTTGTTTAATGTCTCTGGTTTTCTCGCTGACTTGATTGTTATCTTTGTCTGAGCCATTAACTATTTTTCAGAGTTTAAGTCTAGGGTTAACGTTTTTATTACATGATTATTGATATTTCTGTAACATACTATTCTTTTTCATTATTTACCATAAAATATGTAATATTTGTACATTTTAATACATCGTGGATTTTATTTAAAAAATAAAATTTTATAATATTATATATAGAGTATTCTGATCCATAGTTTAATGAATTTGTTTTTTTTAGTTTCTTATATAACAACATATTATCAACTCATGCGTTATTTTGGTAAATTAAGTTTTTTTTTCATTATTTATTTTTGTGTATTATAAAAAAAATTGCTTAAATTCATAAAAATTATCTTTCTTAATATTTAATAGATCAAATTCATAACTTTTTTCATGGATATACTAATTCATTACCACGTTAATTGTGGAATAAATATTTTTAAAGATTTGGTTATCCATTTAATCGAACATCTTAGATCCAATACAGAAATATAAATAATATGATCATTTATAAGGGTATTCAGCAATATCTTTCTTTGTAGACACATATTAAGTGGTATATAATATATCTTTATATTCCTTATATTTTCCATATAGATGAGACGTAATTTTAGCTCTAAATAATTGATCATTATGATAACTTGCATTTTGTGCATTATACAGCTCATTATAGTATATATTTTTGTTAAATTATTTCATGTCACAATGCTGGGAATTTTGAATGATTAAGTGAAATGTGTAAATAAGTTATTAATATAATAAAAGACATTATTAATATAAATACATAAGCAGCTAAAAAAAAAAAGCACAAATTAAGAATTAATGAATATCAACACATATAAAATACTGCATACATTTAATTCTTTTATGACATATTAAGGATAAACAATGAATACATAATAGGGATTTTGAAAAAATAGTGTATTATATATAGGGGGAAAATAAAAAATTTGCATAAATTTTTTGTAGTATATTATGTATATTTTAATTTGAGATAAACATTTATAATTAAAAAGTAAAGGAATATTCATGTGATAAAAATAAAATTGCTATTAAAATATTAAATTTATAAATATGTGAATTTTAGTAATTTAGACGCATAGTAAGATTCTTTATATAAGGTTCAGGATTCCATATTTTATATTATATGGGCCAAAGGGTAGTTTTAGAGTACATTTTTTTTTTATTTTTGTCATTTCACTTATTCTGCAATGATTCTGTAATTTGTTTGGTTCTTCTGGATATTTGTAATATTTACGTTTTAGCATCATTTATTATTTTTCCAAAAAAAAAAATGATAGAGACACATTAATACGATAATTTCTGCTTTTTGTTTTATTAAAAGATGGACACATGATATGTAAAATTTTTTCTCTGTTATACTAATTTCAATGTGAGTATAGGGCGTAATATAGAGTAATAATATAAATCTATATGTACATACTTTCTTATATTTTACTTATATATATATATATATATAGTGTATTGATCTGTTATAGGACAAAAGCTTATTTTATGAGAACATAGTTTATAATGTCGTATAAGCATACATGTGTAAGACAAGTGTTATATTATTAATTTTATATGTTATTCCTGGATTACAATCCTTCTTTATACACATAGCTGTTTGTTGAGTTCAATGATATAAATCTTTAATAAAACAAGAACTTATCAAATAAATTACATATTTTATCATATCATTTGACCGTATGTATTATCGACTGAAAATCATTTTAGGGATAAATTTGTTTTATATATTTTAGTTATATAAATATATTTTCCCCTTTTTTTTAGTGCCAATTCTGTAAAAAATATATTTTCTCAATATCATGAATCAGCGTAATTACAATATCTGATCCATTATATAAATAAACAAGAGCATATATATGTGAGTTAATACTACTATTTAATTCAAAATGTCATGAGTATTATTTATACAGTAATAAGTCACATTTTTAAATAATTAATTAATAAAAAAATATATTAAATTAAATACAGAACTAATAAACACATCACATAGATGTGTTCTAATAATTAAGTGCACATACATTAAATTTATATAAAAATAATTTTCTTGGTAGTATAATTTACTCGCTAATAAATTTTAAAAAAGATATTAAATAATTTGTATGACAAATTAACAAAAAATTATTTATCAATTATATTATTATTATAAAAAGAGAATTTTATTTCTATTTCATAATACTCAATATTTTACGATGAAATAAATGACATATTTTTACAGAAAAATTCATGTGTTATATTTAGCATTCCTCTTATACTTCTTAAATATTGTGCAGATTATAGTTGTAACATATTAGGAAATTGTTTATATGTTTATCATTATAATTCTTCTTATTATGAATTTATAAAAGTCATAAAGTTGAGGTTTGAAATTAACATATTACGATATAAATTGAATTATGTGTGAAATATACGTATATATATAAAGAAATTTTTTTTGCTTGATAATGAATAATTAAAAAAAAATATATTGTAAAATCATTGAAATTTATCGAATTTATTATTTTATTTTAATAAAATATACTCGAAAAAATATACACATAACATAAAAGTATATATTAAATTTATAACTGAAGAAAACGCTGCAAACAATTATGACAAAAATAGAAATACACAAGGTGAAATATATTAAAAATGTATCATTCAATCCCCTTATATATAAGTGAATATATTAAATGGGGATAATAATAAATGTCTTATAATTGAGGAATATTTGAATTATACAAACTGTTACCTACTGCGAAAAACATTCACGTGCTCGGAAAGTAATTACGATAGATTAATTGAACCATTCAGCAATTCAGAAGAAAAATAAATAAAATTATGAGAAAATATCACGAGTCAAGAGGAATATATAGTATGATAATGTGAGGTTTTAGGCCATCTAATTGAGGAGCTCTAGAGAGCAAAATATATTTAAGAATAAATGTGTATGAAGAATTCTTCTGGGAAGAGAGTATATAAAAAATTGGTAACATAAAATGGATGAGAATTGATGTAAACATTAAAAAAATATGTATCGCTCATTGAAACCTGTATAAATTCTCCAATAATAATAACTATAATATTATGTTGATTATTGTTAGAAAGGAATAAAAGAAAAGACTAGTTAATGTACAATTTTGATTGCCTAAAGTAATGTATTTCCAAAAATGAATGTAATTTATGGTGCAAATATTTAGAAGATTACTAAATCAAATACAAAAACGAGTTACATCCTATTTAGCATTACAAGAATAATTAGATAAAGGAATTATGTTCCATAAAATTTAGTAATATTTGTGCAAATTATATAAACAAATAGTGCGCAATTCTAAAAGAGATGAACACCTATATAAAAAAATGATTTGGTATAAAATCTAGAAGAATATCTTGTAATATCCTAAAATTTGGCATGAATGTAAAATAAAAATTTTATAAAAAAATATTATTAATATAAAGATGATAAGTGCTATCATTTCCTACATTGTGATGTAAATGAAGGATTTAAAGATTGGCCAAATAAGAGAATATCCATTTTTCCATTTAATAATTCATAATTATTGTATTTATTAGACGTATAGAATAATTTTCATAAATTTAATGATCACAATAGCATATAAATTGTTTTTAGATTATTTCATTAGTATTTGTTACTAAATAATACTCATTTTGTTGGCATAGATATGAAAGAGCAAATACATTAAATTTTATAGTTTTCAATTTGTAACTTTATATAACTGAATTGTGAACAACATATAATAAAAAATTATAAGATTCCAAAAATAATTGTAAATCATTTGTTAAGCTAATACAAGGATTTTTTAAGAAGCATAGGAAAAATCATGTGAATTAATACTTATTATCGAAATTGCTGGTATTCTAAATAATATAAAATATATTTTTAAGCTAACTATAATTAATACATTCACAGATGCAGAAACACATTATAATAAAAATACAATTTAGTGTGAACGTATAAAAATAAAAAGGTTTATATTATCCATGTA
>NW_021628950.1:21705-41485 GCF_002157705.1 Plasmodium gonderi
TTTAACGTCAATTAAAAAAAAATATTCCATTATATATATATAGATTGAGTATATACAATTCTGTATATATAATAAATAGGTTCTGGAGTAAATCAAATTTTTCGGATATTTACGATTTTACAGAATTCATTTGAGAAAAATTTCTTATAATAAACAAAAAATTATAATATAATATATTAGAATTAAAATGAAACCCATATTTAAGAAGTCGAAATAAATTGTCTATATAAAATATTTGATTCACTAAAATATAAAGGATGCCAAGTACATCGAAGGAAACTATGTGAAGTAAGAGAAAATAATAAACCATATAAATTTAAAAACATAAAGACAATGATAATAAAATGTTAACCTCTATTGTTTCGTGTTATATTTTAAGAAATTTAATAATAAAATAGATCATATATTCAATAAAATAATTTTAATGTAAATAAAGTAAATTATCCTTTTAAAAAATGTTATGTAGCAAGTACTTGTGTATAATGGTATAAGTTAAATTACACCGCTTTTTATTATAATAAAAAAATTAAAAAATTGACGAATAATTTCCTTAAGCGTAACATATTTTATATGCACATATAAAATTAAATTATAAACTATTTAGTCCTTTTTATTTACATAATTAAATATAAATTGTTATTAAAATAATCTCCTAGAATCAAAAATTTGCATTTGTAATATATTGTACATAATCATATTATTGAAATAGTACCAAAATAACATTTATTTAGAAATCTTAAGCTCAATGGAAGTGTGTATTAGGATAGTAAATAATAAAACAGCTAAATGAATTTATTATATATTAAATTTAAAATCTTAGGAATAACGTATTATTATTTTATTTAATGTTAAAAAATTTATACACGTATGAAATTGTAATAATATACTATTGAACAATTACAACTCATTTGTTAATTTGTATCAAGTTATTAGTAAGTTCTCAAAACATGATATAGGGTGAAATGTCTTAAAATGCAACCATATATATACATATAATAAAAACATTATGTAAAAATATTGTTCAAAGAAAGAGAATTAAAATAATTTGACATATGCATTAATAATGAACAAAAAACTTGAGTACAAAAATCTATACTTGAAACAGGAAAAACTAGTACATAAAAATTAAAAGCATAAACAAAAAAGCATGAAGAATCCAGGAATCTCCAAAAATCCTAAAATTTAGAGGGATATGGATAAAATAAATTTATGAATCCCTCATGAATTAACAAATTAAAAAATTGAATTCCAAGCCATAGACATGGGAGCTGAGACGCTAAATCCTAATGCATAACATAAAAAATAAACCTAAACTAAAAGATAAACCTACAGCCATGATCATAGATTGAATGGTGTACTAACGGTGAAATATATGCTATGGTATCCTAATTTTCCTTTTGATTAGTAGAATATAGGATACAAAATATGAGACTTATAAAAACATATTATAAACATATTTTTCTTAAATAAAAACAAGCGATTTGATTATTGAAACCCTGAATATATATAAATATAGTAACTAATTGTTAAATATTGTTTATCCTCAATTCCTGAAAAAATTATGGTATGAATATAAAAGAATACATCAATGATATTTTTATTTTTTGAAAAATAATATAAAGTAGCCTATTATGTATAAAAAGTGCACAGAAATTTAGGAGAAATGTTTATTTAATGGAGTTATAGTTCTTTATGCACATTCATTATAATTTATTCTTTTTCTTTCAGTATTATAGTTGGTCAGATTATATCTTTTTTAGAGATATATTTGAGTTGAATGAAGAATCTGGAAATTATGATAATGAAATTAACATTTTTCTTAGTTCAAGGTCTATTGACAATAATATTCGTAACAAATTTATTGAATATTGTAATCAAATAAAAGAATATTTTGTGCAATTAGAGAATGATAATTCTTGCAATAGTAATGATTGTTGTAAATATATTAACTACTGGATAAATAAAAAGGTTAGGGAAATGAATGAACTAGATTATAAAAATCCTCTGAATATATTTTCATATTTAAAAGATTATATTCATTATAACAATCATGATAATAAATATAACATGTGTGTAAATGATGTCATATATTTAAGGGATGAGTATTTTATTAAAATGGACAAATTATATGGTGTGTATGATTATTATGATGAACTTTTTAACCATGTATTTTTGAAAATTAATGAAAAAATGTTATGTAACACGTTTATAAAATTTGTAGATGAATACAATAATTTTTTTGAGACATATATAAAAAGCAACTATGATTTTTTACGTCATGAGTTATATAGCCTCAGATGCTTAATTAAAAAATATTTATTAACACACATATCTGGTTGCTCTGAAACTTCATATGAATTATTGAAGAATTTTCCAACGAACACAGATGAAACCATGTGCATGGGAATAACAGAAAGTGAATACTTGCCAGAATACTTAAGACATAAGGATAGTGAACGTATGAGCACATATTATAATGATTCTAATAACATAGTACCCACGATCATAATAGTACTAATTAACATAATTTTGGGCATAATTATTTTTTTATTTCATAAAGTTAACTATAATATTATTTAATATGTTAAAAATGTATTATCATTATATATATTATTTTACAGAAAATTAATTTAATTATATTACACATATGTATTCTATGAATTTACTTTTTTTTATTTTTAAATAGTTTGGGTTAATCAATAAATTTTTACATGTCACTCTCAAAAGAAATAAAAAAATATGGAGAAAAATGAATGATGAATTCGACTCCTACATAATGCATAAATATGAAAATGAACCTATATATGTGAAAGATAATATGTACAAAATATCATATATTTCGGAAAATAGCCTTGACATAGATAGATAAAGAGATATTAATATATATATAAAAGTATAATTATATTTATAATAAATATTTATTAATATATAGAACTAAGGTATATTATCCGGGCTTTAAATTTTAGTATTAATTATTATTTACAGAATAGCATATTTAGATTTAGCGTTTGAAACTGGAATGTATATTGCTTCACTTTTTAGAATCATTTAAATAGTTATATTTACAACGATTTTTAACATATCTAAAAATGAATTATATATATTTATATTTTTATTTGATTATAGGTGATATGTTATTATTTGTTTTAAAATACATTGATATATTTTTTCTAAATATAATGTATTACGTTATGTGTTAAATTTAACTACAATTACAGCAAATAATGTATGTTTTATCCTTTTTTACAGAGAAATATTATTATAGATGATATTATAGAATTTTCGTTATTTTGAATTTTTTTTGTGTTTTTTTATTAAATCATACCTTTCTTTCATCTTTCCGCATTGTATATTTAATAAATTTCATGGGAATTTATTATTCTTGTATAAAAGTTTTATTATTTTGATTTTGCTTAACTATATCGAGAATACATTATACTTTAAATCTATATGTTTGTTTCTGATTAAAAATATCAGCAGTATTATTTTAAAATTTATTAATATGAACAGTAGTCAAGTCCATTGTAAAATATGTATTTATAATACCAAATTAGCTATTAATAATATAATAATTGATAAAAATAATATTCAGCATATTCAAGTATTTGATACATGTAGAATGTTAATTTCAGAACTTATTATAATTTATATGTTTATATATGTATCTTTTTAATACTCTTAATCCCCAAAGGAAGAAATATGTATGTACCAAATTATTTTATATTTATATAAATTATTATCATTAATAAGAACACACACAAAAAAAAAGGAATTAAAAAAGTATATAAAATAAAACAAAAAAGAGTAAACAAATAATCTATATATCATATTTAATAATCTGGATAAACTAACGTAGAATTTGTGCAAATGAATTTAATATATTAGTAGAGCTAATATGAGATTACTTAATTATATGAATTGTAATAAAATGTTTTTGTTAAAAAATTTATTAATATACGTAATAAAAAAGTACAAATATTTTTTACATTAATGTTATATAATAAAAAATGTTATGTTATGTATAGAAAAAATTTATATTAATTGTGATTAAGTATTACGGCCTTTTGTAATTTTTACAATTATTGTTTTATTACACTGTACAATATATAATTAATAGGATTAAAATATATTATTCTATAGCTAATATTTATTTTTTCTTCTTGCAATACATAATATGAAATGACCAGACAAGCACACTAATTATAATTAGCGTTTATATTAATTATTTGTAACTATATTAAATATGATTTCTCTATTAGAATAATTATTTGCATAGTTAACTTATTAAGTTAACAAATAATTCTTTTTTTCTATTTTAAGTAAATTACGGCATACTAAAATTTTTGCGAATATATATATTAGTATGAATAATGATAATGCAGATGTGGCTAATGCGCCAAAAAGTAAATATGCTTCCCCTTTAAGTATAACATACTTTAAAAGAAAAAAAATAGATCCTGAAGAAAATATAATTAGGGGTAAAGCAAAGATTATTATCATGTGTCTATATTGCGATATCCCATTTGTCCTTTGATTAATATTCCTACCTTTAATCAAGTTATGTATCTTACACATTCTATAAAATATTTTTTTTTCAATATAGTAGTCTATTAACGCAAAAATATTATATATTTTAGGCTTCTTTCTCCTATATATTTTCTGGGATTTCATTTTTCTTACTAAATTTTGTTTTAATTCTTTGTATGGAGATTCTTCATCGCTTTTATATTTCCATAATAATCGGCTTCTTCTTTGAATTAATGATTTATCCATATTTTTTATTTTATCAATGGATTTAATTTGAGACGTCTGAAAAGAGATAATAATAATATTTTTTAACTATTAAAGTAAAATTTTCTTATTATGATACTACACTTAGAAAAAAAAATTCATCCGTATAAAAAATAAATCATTTGTATCACATTGTTTTACTTCATTATAGTTATAAGTGTATATCCAAAGAAGAAGAAAAATAGTATGAATTCTAGCAAAAAAGACAAAATTAAAAAATGTTCTCATGATGTCCTTTTTCATTTATCCCGCATAAAAAGTAATGGACATATTAGTAGTATTACTTCATATATAATATGACAATATATTATTATAGTTAGTAATATAATATGAATATTAAACGTTCGTATATCTATTTAAAATGATTATTCAAATATACATAACTTTTATTGAAGTATAATCATAAAAGAGAATTATATAAAATAGATTAGCAAATTTTTAATCAAAAAATTTACATACAAAAGAACTCAAGCTATATTTAGTTAAATTTTCTATGCATAAATTTTGAACAAAAAAAGGTTATATATTAATATATTATTAATTAAATAATCAACATGGTATATGTTTAATCATTAACTAAATGAGTTAAGTGGTGACTGAACCATATAAATTATCTTTAAGAAAAAAAGACATTCTATTTAATATAGGTACAAAATAATAAGCATATGGATAAAAATAAGTATAAATGTTTATAATTTTCTTTTGCAATGGTTTATAATTTAATTTATATTATACTTAAAGAATAATATCAATTTTTACGTATTATTATTAGTTATATATATAAAGTAATATTCATAGGAAATATTTTTTGTTCTATATATAATACAAAATCCATTGATGGTACAAGTAATTAATACGTAATATTAAGATTCTACAATTAATATAATATATATTTTAATTTTACTATTATTATTACTACGAAAATAAGACATATTATTATTTATTTTTTTGAAACATATAGTTGTTTATATTATTTGTATTAAATAAGGAATGTAACTTGATATATGGTTTATTTAATTTTCTATTTTTTGAAAAAAATGTAGTTTATTATTTTTTGTTTTATATATCTGTTAATATATTATATACATTATATGTGATTTTAAAGCAATAATCCATATTAATTATAGCATACAGTATATTTATTTTAATTTATTACATAAACCAGAACTTAATTTATTTTTATTTTTTATTTAATAGTTAGCATATATTAATATATTTAAATAACATATGTTTTCCTAATATCTTTAGGCTTATTATATTAAATAGATTGGATATACTTTTTTTTTTAATCATATAAACTTTTTCCTTTTTTTTTATGAAATATATTATAATAGATATACATTACATTTTATATATTTTAATTATATTCCTTATTCTAGATATAATAATATAATTATAATTATATATATATATTTTTAATTGTAATATTATGATGATAGAACACATAAAATTTATATTTTTGCATACATTTGTGGTTATATTTAAATATATTTAAAAACTTGTTATACTTTATATGGATATTTAATATAGCACAAATATGGTATGCACTCTTAATGAGTGAAGTATAATTTTTAAAAATAGTGTAATATAAGAACATATATATGTTTGTTGACACATATATTTATATAAATATATTTCTTTATATTTAAATTTATTTGTCTACGTAAAAAATTAATATATTTAATATTAAAAAAATATATTATTTTTAGTTATATAATGCATTTTTTTTGATATATTATAATCATTTCAAAATTATATTATTATTGTATTTATATAATAACATAAATTTTACATAATATTATTCATATTAAAATTGATAAGCTTATGCTTATCACTATCAATGCATATTTTTTTAACTAAATATATATTTAAATATTTTTTTTACAAAAGAAGAAGTGATTTTCTTAGTTTCACACATAGAACGAGAAATACTAATATATTTATGATTGGGACACATTGTGATATATGTTATTACGTTTAATTATTCTGTTATAATATATTTTTATTTAAAGGAAGTTTTTAAATTATATTTCGATAATGCTATTCATTTCTGTACATCTCTCTTTCTTGTATATATAATATACATATTTTTCTCCTTTTATTTTTTATATTAGAAGTTACTCTTATTTTTTTATATACCCAAAAGGCATTTGTATACATGGGGTATTAATTACTGAAAATTAGAGAATATCATTTTATATATATGCATTTAAGACTTGTGCACTAACTATTGAATTATATAAATAATTCTTATATATTTATTTGTTTAACATTTTATTATTACAGGAATATATATAAAAGATTGTATAAATAAATTTACTTTAAGAAGCGTAATGGTAATGATAAAATACAGGAAATACTAGTATTATATATAAAAATAAATATAAATGGATGGAAGCGGAATAACAGGTAAAAAAATTGTGATGTTAATATTAATAATATATTAAATACAATAATATATAATTAAAAAAATATAACATCTAATCTTATGTTTTTATCTGTTATAAAATAAAACATATTTATATAATTATAATTAATCTAATAATTAAAAACAATATTATGAAAGGTGCTTTTATAATATAATAATAAAATTGAAGAAAAAATGTACAAAAACATATCACTCCATTGCATGATGTACATGTGTTATTTTTATATATTTGTATATTTAATTATGTTAATGTGTAAATGTATTCTCATAAGAAACAAATTTATATATATGTTGAATACGCGTAATGAAATATCATATTAAATTATATTTATATCTTATTATAATATTAAATATTGTTTATTCTGAATATGATTTTTAGAAACAAATATTATCCTAAATACATAAATAGATACATGCATTAAAAATAAATATATTCATAATTATAATAACAATTTAATATTTAGTAATTTTCCCAAATGTACTCTACATAGTTTTTTTTTTTTAAATACAATTAACTTGATATTATAATAATAAAAATATAATATAATCAAGTAATAATAATAAGACTAATTAAAAACTAACTGTACATATTTTATAAAAGCTATGTATGTAATCGAAATGATAACATGAACTCTTGCTTATTAGAAAATTAAATATTAAATATACAATAAATCATTCTACCATAGTATTATAATTAATTTTAATTGAGTTACATTTAAGATTACATTACACACTTAAGAAAAAATAGGTTATTTTAAAGCAAAAATAAAACATGATATTTACCCATTTTATATAAACAGTGCAATGCATGTATTAGTTTAATGTTTATTCAAATTGATAAAAGCAATGATAAATATTTATATGATAAAAAATTAGTTGCTGCAATACGAAAATAAATTATAATTAATTTTATTCTTGAATCTAAAAGAAAATATAGAAAGTATGCAATTTTATATTTGCTATTTCATAGCATAAAACTAATGGGTTAATTGTTTTAAGTTCATTATACACTAAAAATTATAGAAAATTATTATTATAACAAATTATATTTTTAATCATACTACAAATTTCCAAATTTAAAGAATTCTCTATATTTTTCAATAATTTCAAAATGATATGACGTAAAATACATATATAATAAAATAAAGATTAAACAATATATAGTGAATATCCATTCTAATGAAAAATATTTTTTAATGCGCTTATTTTATATAATTTTTATTAAGATCTATAATATAAAAAAATTATAAATTTTACTAAATTAAAATTATACATTAATTGATATATTGAACTCAGGCATTCATTATAATTTAAAAAGTAATATGATATATATATGCTATTCTTTAATTTAACTGATATGTGACATATTTTTACTTTATACCCTTTAATGATTTAAAATTTATAGTAGTAGTTTTTTTTTTTATAATTGAGTTAAGATTATATTTCATTTCATCCCAAAACATTTAATTATACATATTCACAATGAGACATATTATTTTTTATTTTGAATACAAGTTATTGTATATATATCATATTCTCATTTTTTTTATCATATTTCTTTGTGCATGTTAAGTTCTGAATTTAATTTTCACATGTAATTCATTTATTTATAATATACATTATTCGGTTAACATTGAACTAAATGTAAAATTTTTTTGGAATTGGAACATTATTATTTTACATAACAGTTATATGAAATTATATTTCCTGTTATATGGAAAATATATTTATAAACATATCCTATTTCGAAATATTTACTAAACTTGTGGTTTTTGATGTAGAAAGGAGAAAAATTTTAAAATCAGTGAACCTAGTCTGTCACACCCATATACAAAGAACATATATACTCATTTTATTTAATTTAATTCTCAATTTCTTTTTTTCATAATTAATAGCAAAGTTTCAACAAAATAATTATTTCTCAAAAAGTTTATTTTGCTTTTTAGTTAGAATTTTTTTGGGCTAGCTCAAAAATAATTGTCCATTGAAATTTTATATAATACGTTAAAAAAGGAATACAAAGGATCTAATGAATTTAATGCACAATATGATTGATTAATTTTCCATAGTTTTATGAAATGCAATGTTAAAAGACATTGTTCACAAATTCTAAAATATTTAAAAAATAAACTTGAGCACTGGGATAAAAATAGTTCAAAATAAATTAATGTATACTTTTGAATTATTGGGTATATAAAAGATTAAAAATAAATTATGGTTATATTTATAGTACTAGTACTTACCTTGTTTTTTATGGGTTCATATATTGTGGTGTATGCTTTATGATGAAAAAAAAGAGCATTACTACAATAAATATAATACCAAATCTTGTATGATTTCTGAAATTTATACAGGAAAAAAAAAAGAATTATATGTTTACTATGGAGATTTTTATTACTGCAAATATACCTATAATACTTAAGTTTATGAATGAAAGTAATACTATAGACGTATTCAAAGCAATGCAAAATTATACGAATGTTTTAAAAGACTATGTATATTATCCTTTGAAAAAAAATACCTCAAAATTTGTAGTTAACATAAGGAATATTACCCATAAATTTTGTTGCATAGTATTGCGCATAGTGCATCATTTCAAGCTGAACAGAATGCTGTAAAAAATATCTTCGTCACGAGAAGATGTAATCATGGTAAAAAATGGTTAGGCCTTACAAGAAAAAGTCTTATCGTAAAATATACATATTAATTAGGAGTTCACAATAGTTATTTTTTTACTTATAAGGATTGAGACTTAAAGTGTCACATATCTAAGCTTGCAAGGAAGTTTGTAGAAATGATTTTTTTAACTGTTGCAATACTTATGGATTCTTGGGTTTTACATAATGTAAATGATAGTTTTATTTTAGGTGTGAATTTTATTGATTGGTATATAATTTTTATTAATAATTCATCCATAAGTGATGCACACATTATTATGTATTTTTTACAAAATACATATATATCAGAGTATATTCCCATATATATTCTGTTAAGAAATATATTCGGAATGCAAAAATATTCTTTAAATAATAAAAAAAAGGACAAAAATATATTATTTGGCTATGCATCCGGTCACATAATATATATATGAAAAAGAAAAAAATTATTTAGTATATCAAAGTCCTTAATTTTTTTTATATACAAAAAAAAAAATATATAAAAAAGGATTTTTGCTTAACAAGTAACTATGTTCAAATATTTTCAAATGTATTAGATAAAAAAAAATTTGTGGGTTATCCAGGCTGTTAAAAACAAATTCATATATATATAATAATATAGAAATGAACAGATAAAACTATCCAATGCAGAACATAAACGTAAATATAATAAAAAGAATAAATACAATAATAATAAATTAATTGTTCATGAAAGTAATAGGATTTTAATATTTTAGAAGATTAACTTTATACTTATTATACCTATTATATTACATTTACTATTTTTCATTCATAAATAATGTGATATTTTCACTATATTATGTAAAAACTATATATGATCAATATTAAATTGTGCCATTTTATAACATATTCCAAATAATTACCCTCTTCTTACAAGCATACAAATTATATTTATTGTTAAATCTAAATTTTTGTATAAAATTTAAACTATTTTTACTTTAATTGATGGGATGTTAGATATATTTACAAAATAAAAAGTATCATTAAATTTTTTCTGCATCACTCCAAGTACATTTATTAGTATATAGTGTTAATTATGTTATCTAAATAATTTTATATCTCTATTATTAATAATGTAAACAATTCATTTCCTATTCTTGTGTTTATATGTTAATAAAATTATAACTTACCATCCAGAATATTAATTAAATTCATAATTCATTTATTCCATCTATCAATTATTATTTATTCTAACTAAAATAAATAATATGATTTAGAATATAAGATTCATTATATCATAACAATCAACAGAAATAAATATTTTCCTGCATACATTCTTTACAGGTTAAAAAATATAAATATATATAATAATAATAATTTGATTTATTTTGGAGTA
Source organism: Plasmodium gonderi (assembly GCF_002157705.1). Lineage (NCBI taxonomy): Eukaryota > Apicomplexa > Aconoidasida > Haemosporida > Plasmodiidae > Plasmodium > Plasmodium gonderi. Next base: position 32,939 of record NW_021628950.1, read on the forward strand.
CATTAACTTGACATGTTGAAAATATAGAAATATAATTTTTAATGTTCTACGAAAATTTTTCTTTTTAATTATGATATAATAATAAAAAATTTTACTTCAAATACTGATATTAAAGCATTATGAATATTGTGTTATTATGTTAATACTCATTAATAATATTTGCTCAAAAAATAAATAAAACAATAAAAATATGAAGTGGTGATATAAAATTTACAAATAATAAGTAATTCCAGTTATGGTGTTTCCTTTATATATAGTTTATTATGTACAACATGTCTCATACTAATATTATACCTTAAACATAAGGAAATCATATAAAACATTGTGTTCAATGTTAAAAAGATATATATCCAAGATTACAATATATAAATTAAATTATATCCTTCCGGATAATATATAGCAATAATATACTTATTCAGTGTTGTTGCATCTAACTTTATAAATATATCATAAAAATCAACAGATAATGGTGTATTGTAAATAATATACAATGAATTTTGATTCCATAAACCTATATTCCTAGTACATATATTTATAAAGTTTATACATATTGAAAAATTATTATACGTTTTCAATAAATTTTATTAATAACACAATATCATTATATTTATTATATATTTAAATTACATAAAGTTATATATAGAGAGAATTATAATTTTTAGTAATATTACATAGTAAAAAAATAAATAAAAATTATATATAATTGTATTAATTATTTATCATATAATCCTAATAAATGTATATAATTAAAAAAATTAAAGCTTATAGCATCAATATATAATATATATAAAAATAATAAAAACACATAAAAGAAAAGAGATGTTAACGTTCACGCATGTAAGAAACAACTAAATGTTAATCAAAAGAGCTAAATCATAAAACCACATGTAATTAAGATAAAATTAATAAAGAAAAATTTATTTAATATTTTAATACGAGGAAAAAATTGCGAAAAGTTGAATCGCATAGCATGATGGTTTTAATTATTATGATATATATAATAATATTTTATTCATTTATATAATATATATCAGTTATCTTAACATATTTAGTGATATTTTTTATTAGTGAAATACTTATATAAATGTGACAAATTATATAGTTTTTTCTTTTTGAAATTAGAAAAAGGGATCCATATAAAATGTTTGTAGAGGAGGATTGGGATAATGAGTTTGAGGGTTTTACGTGTGATAGTATTTCTTTTCATGAAGATTCAGAAAATGTTGATGATGATTTAAAGCAACTTCAATGTTTTTTGGAAGTATATATTACAAGTTCGGATAAGAGAACATATTTAAATAGTAATTGTTCTACATTGATGTCGTGGATTGCAAAAAAAAAAATCAATATTTATGCAACAGCGCTAATACTGATAATATTAAATATTGGAATGATCTCATAGAGTCATTATTGAATGAAGAAAATTGTATTCAAAATGGGGTAAAATACTGTACGGTGCAGGATGATCAAATTGATCATTATGTTTTAATACCAGCAGATTCGTCTGATGCAATGTCAGAGCCAGAACCTACTCATTCTCTTGTTGGGTTAAGAGGGAATGTCGAAGTATCTGATTTAACAGAAGGTGCTATTCCTCCTTTTAAATCAACAATCAAAGAAGAATTACCTTATTTTTTACAAGATGAAACTGATTCATATATTCAGTCATCAAATGATGTAGACATTTCTGGTTTTTCACGTACGAAATTAATTTTCTCTGTAATTTTATCTGTAGTAGTAACACTTATTCTTATGTTCTTTGTATATTATAAGGTAATACAATGATTATTTTAAAATTTTATTATCATATTTGAGGAAGTACTTAAAATATTTTTACATAAATAACAATGGAAATATTTATACATTATATTTATAATTTCTTTATTCATAGAAATCTAAAATCCAAAATATTTTATACAGTAGGAATAATATCAAAAATTTAATTAAGAAATTTGAAAGAAATAATAATTCATTAAGAAATAATCTTGATTTTTCATTGAATGAAAAATACAATAGAATTAATATGTATTACCAAACTGGAACAAATTCATAGTTAGGATACATATAAAAATTGTAAATTTTAATATATTATAATAAGTATAGTTATTACAAAATTTAATATATAATAATAAGGTTATAAATATATTATATTGAGATAACTATAAATTGGAATACTATAGAAAACAAAGAAAGTACAAATAAAAATTTTATTCATATATTTTAAGGAAAATATTGAAAATTAAACTTAGAATTATCCGAGAATAGATTTCAAATATCAGAATTCTTATAATTATTTTATGAGAATATTAATTGAAAATTGTATTTATCCTTTATTACATCATAAGCTGTTAATAAAATTTATATTTTATAGATAGAAGTGAGTTACAAAATACATATAAATATTACATGAAAAAATAATCATATGTACAATTCAGTATTATTCTTCAAATAATAGAGATTTTATTATGTACTTATTATATTTATTTTTGATATTATATGAAATATAATGCAGATACTTCAAATCTGACATATAATTTATATAAAATATATTTTTAGAAAAACATTAATTGATGTATTTAAATTATTCTTTAAGGAAAAATGTATACAATTTATATTAATTTTCTCCTTTTTTTTGTTTATTTTTTCTTGTAATTTGAAATCTAGATAATATATAAATAAAGAAATGAATACATATTTATATTACATATTTTAACAAATATAGATTAATTCAGAATATAAAAAATACGATTTATAGATCTAATAGAAAAAAAAAATTATTTTTTTTTAAAGCGTACAAAAATATACATCTATAAAATTAAACTTGTAACTTTTAATTGGGTTATATGTGAATAGGGAATTTATTTCTATACCCATATTTCATTTTCATATTTTGTGTACATAATTAAAGTAAAATAAAATTAAAATACTTATCAATAATTTTTTTATGAATTTTTTATAAAACTTTTATATATGAGTATATATATTAGAATGTGTATATGTATATTTTTTAAAAAAATTGTATGATTTAATATAATTTTTTTGTTTTCTGCTGTACTAATTTCATATATCATGCATATATAAATATTAAGAGATTACATATAGTTTTTTTTCATCCCAATTAATATAGTTTACATTCATACTTAGATATATACTTATAATATTGAAAACACCTTTCATCATTAATTCAATATGACGTTTCAATATAATTACCATATTATGTAATTTTATTTATAGGAATTTTATAATAGCTACTAATTCTTATATCTGAATATATTTTTAAAATATAATTAGACAAAGTCTTCGCGCATTAGTATATCAATTCAATATAATTTATAATATTAATTTGTTATGTAGACTAATAATATTCCTTTTAAACAATCGTTTATAAATGCTAGAATTTTAATATTTTAGCATATATTGTTATAATTATTATAAGAGTTTAATTCAATAAAAATATATAGTCCATAAATAATATATTTTGTCATATATTGATTTATTTTTTCTCATATCATAGTTTGAAATAAAAATACTTTTTACTATTTCTTATATCATTTTTATGCTTTTATATTTGCATTATTTCTGGTAAAATAGACTTTCTTAATTTTGTAAAATAAAAAATTTCCAATGTGATATACATTAAATATACATTATATATTTCTATATATGGATAAACAAGAATATAGTTATTAATATTTTTACCCGTAATTACTTGTATGATATATAGTATGTTATTATCATTTTAATTTTTGCTTACATTGATTATAATTAACCCTGAAACTCAAACAGCTTAATCTATATAAGTAAAAAAATTATCACAATATAAATTATAGTACATTAGTGTAAAAATTATTTAATATTAATATAAATAACATTTTTGTGTAATTATTTATACAATGTTACAGAAAAATTAATAAACAATTTGTGAGATAAGTAAGGGGATACTTTTCTAATATTTATATATTCTATTATGCATATATTGGAATTATATAATAAAAGTATATATTTTTTTATTTAAATGATAGATATTACATTTATCATAGCAAATATTTTATTTTCAAAGTATTATTCACTTTTTCCTTATAAAATTTTCTGCTTATCTAAATGTAGTATATTTGAAATAATTTTTATTCCCTGTTATTCATAATTCTATTGTTATTAACTTTAATTTATTTATGTATGAATTTGATGTGTTAATGTTAATTAATAATGATAAAATTAAAAAACTTTTCATAATGAATACGGAATAATTTAAAGAAAATTATTTTTTCTCCTTGATACATAATTAAAACATAAAATATTAAATATTATCACAAATAAAATGTACTAAATCATATTTATTTTCATAATAATTAATCAGAAGTTTTGTTTTAACAAAGAATAAATATATATATACTTAATAATATAATATATCATATTGAATATGCTATATATATTAAATCATTAGAAAAGTTAACAAAGAAAACTTAAGCACATTTTTATACAAAATAAATAATGTTATTCATAGGAGCCCATTTTACTAGACAGAAAAATAAAAACATATATTATTATTTAAGAACACACTATTTAGCGAAAACAAACTCTTAAATTCTTTAAATATATTCTCATCATAAATGAATACCTATATTGAATTCTTTCTTAAATTAATAAAATATAACTGATAATTACTTTGGGTCTATTATGATTTTTTTTTCATTTTAATTTTACGTTTAGTTATAGAATAATGATCTGTTTAAAAAAAAATTTAAGGAATTTAATATATATCTTTTATGGTTCTATATAATAAAGAAAGTAAATTGTGTTTAATGAAAAAAATCAAAGGTGAAATATAAATTCAATTTGGGTATTGATTCATACATATAGTTTAATGAAAAATAATACATAGTTGAAGTAATAGCAATGTAAAAATAGCAGTTAGAAACAAAATGTTTTTCATATTTCATAGAGTACTCTATATTTTTTATTTATCTAGTTATACCCTTATGTTGAGTGTATTTAACTCTTACGTATTAACATTTTTTATCAGTATTATAATTTTACAAAAAATAAATAAATTTCGATACTATTATATATATGCAATTTTTTTTTAAATTATTTATATACAAAATATTTTTTAGTATTTGGTATATTGTTTATATTTTTTTATGGAATATTTATCAATATTTATAGATTGTATAGAGACATATTCAACGATACTATTATTATTAATATAACATTAAGCTATATATTTTTTAAGTAATTTTTTTCAGAATTTTATAATGTAATGCACTTTTTTGTTGAAATACTATTTTTTACCCATAAAAAATTTTTTATATTGTATCATCATTTATATAATTCTATAAAGAAAATACGTATTTCCTTTATTATAAAGCTTATTGTAAATTTAAATAATGTCTAACAGATATGTAAACTTTTTTTTTAAATAGGTATTATTCCTAAAATTCAAATGACATAATTTTTTTACACTATTTTTATGTAATTTGTGAACATTATTCTTTCCTTTTACATTTTATGAATCTATGTATGTTTTAACAAATATGATAATAAATTACACGGAAAATACTGTTAGCGGAAGGTGGAAAATAAGTGTTATCAATTAATAATATATATAGTTAAACGGAATAATTTATATACATATATTTTTTTAAATCTATTATTAAATATAATTTGAGGGATATAATTATATTAGGAAAGAATTATTTTCAATAAAGAAGAATTTATAAAATATTTTTAGGATTTTCATTACAATGAATATCTCGATGTATATTTAAATGGGGCACCCTCTTCATTGATATATATGTAATAATAAATATTTATATTATTTCATAAGCACAATGATAATATGTGAAAGAATAAATAATTTATATAATATATATTAAAATTAGGAGAAGCAACATTCAAAATATTATATGTTTTGAGAAAAGCTCTATATAATAAAAAATAAAAATAAATAACTCTTACTGTTTCTTTGTGGTATTTTGTAGAAGTATTAATAATATGCATACAATTTTTTTTAATACATTGGCATATATGTATTATGGTAAAAAAATAAGTAATTCTAAAGATATTAAGTAAAAAATTAACATATCCAAAAAAGTATTAAATGTCAAAATAATACTTGCAATAGTTATACACGTTTGATTGCGGAAAAAAAAAAATTATAATACTCACAGTTTTTTCTATTTTATTTCAAAAGAAATAATATATTATATATATGTATATTTACAATTAGATAGACGATATTTGAATATTATAACATAATTTTCATCTATGAGCTCATTTTGTTCTGTGAGAATTACTGTTAGTTGAATGCACAATACTTGTATCTCCAAATCAATTATAATAATGTACCATAATTTCAGTAAATAAGGAAATGATATATATGTATTTAATTTATTATATTTTTGCGCAGTAAGATGCTTATTCTTCCATTTTTAATAATATTTCAAAATTGAAGTTTCATACATTATGGAATTTTACGTGTTATTATAAATAGTCTCTTAATATTTTATCTTAATAATTTATATAAATATAATTAAATTTATTTTCTACAACAGTTCAAATGTTATATTGTGTATATTAAAGTGAAATAAAATTGATTTTGTAACTAATATTACACATTTATTGGATTTTGTTAATTTAACTATATGCTATTTTATACCTATCATCAACTGAATTTTTGTTTTCAACATCAAATGAATACATAATTTCCCGATTATTTTTGTTATTTTTAATCAACTTTTTTCTTAATTTCTTTACCCTTGGTTTTAAAAATATAAAATAAGGGGTATGCTAAAGAAAAAATTATATAATATTCCCTAATATTATTCATTTATATTATGTGTATTTTTTATGGATATTTCTAAGATAAATTATAATAAAAAATAAATTTGTTATATTGTTTTACTTTTTAACCTTATACAATATAAACATAATTATTAATATTGAAAACGATATAAAAACCGTTCCAATACTTATTCCTGTGTTTGTTACATCATCTGTCGCATAACTCATTAAAGCTGGGGAACCTATTACTTTTGTATGCTGCATTTCTGTATTTGTTAGATTATATGTCCCAGAATTCATCAAAGTTATTTTACCTAATTCCTCTAGTTTCCTTTTTCTTGTTTCTATCCAATTATCAAAAGTTAGGAGATCTGAGGCATGCTTTGCAAAATGTGTATCAGAATTCCATTCTTTTATATAGAATTCACATTTGTTAATAATTTTTTCGAGTTCTGACTTAAGTTGAATTTTATTTTTATAATGATGCTCTTCTAATTTTTGTATATACCTTTTAAATTTATGCATATTCTCAGTGGTCCTTTTTTGATATGTTTTAAAAACATTAATACAGTTATATATTTCAAATAGATATTCCAATAATTTAGATGTGTCTTGATCAATATTGACAAAATATTCCATACATATACTAGAAATTCTTGTACCATATTTTGCATTATTCACTTCTGTCATTTTCCTATAGTATTCTTTACTGTTATTACATTCTTTTAGTGGATATTTATTTATTATATCTTTTTTCAGTTTATAATAGAATAATATGCACCAATCTTTTTTTTTAGTGTCTTCTACATTTCCTTCTATATGATTTAAATATAAACCAAGAACACGACATACTTGAGAAAAAGGGGTGGAAAGATTTCCTGGCATTTCTTTATTATAAAAGTTACTACACAAATTTGTGAAGTCATCGGCCAATTGAGATCTTCGTGAATGTATATCCCAGTCGAAACCATCTGTACATGTGGGAAATATACCATTAATATCGAACTAAAAATAAAAGTCATAATATGCACAAAAATTATAAAAATCCTAAGAAAAAAAATGGCATTCATTTTTAATAAATAAGATATTTTAAAACTATGTTTATGAAGCTTTATTTTATTAAACGTTAAAGCATACATCATCATCATCATCTAATATAGAGTCACCCATCATAATTTATGTAATTTCTAATGAAAAAAACTATATTCTATACTTTTTATAATAATTTTTTATTTGTTAAAAATGTCAGACTAAATATTATATTAATATCACGTATAATAAGACATATTATTTTACTTAATTCTACATAATTTATATTATATTAATGCTTTTATTAAATTATTTATTCATTTAAAATTGTGATAGTATTATTCATTCTAGTATAGATGATGTTATTTAAAAAATATATAATAATATGAAAAATAACATCATATAACAGAAATATATAATAAAATCTAAAAAAGCCATTATATATTTAATAATATTATATATACGACAACCTTTATAATATTTCCAATTTATATTGTAAATTAAATTTTATATGTAATTTAGTAAATAATTTTATTATAAATTACTTGTTTATGTCTTTAATTATAATGTAAATATATGTGCATACATATATATAAGAAATACTTAACTTAAGATAGTAGGGTTAATAAGTAATACTCCTGCACATATTTTATTTGCATATTTCGTTTTAAATATTGACATTTTGAAAATTATTAGCACGATATTAGGATTTTGATTACATTTTTATAAAATATA
>NW_021628951.1:0-7649 GCF_002157705.1 Plasmodium gonderi
TATAAAAGATTTCATTTCTCGTGTTGTGAAAACAGCAGAAGACACAAGAAGAAACTTCAGAAAATTTTTTCCAGAAAGGGAAAAATTTTATCAAATAGAAAGCTATTACAAGAAAATAAAGCTATTGTTAATGAGATCGATAGAAATTCTGAAATAAACGTATTTATTGAAGACACAGACAATAATATTAGAAAAACACTTTATAGCATGAACATTTTTGAAGTAAAAAAAATAAAAGAAATAATTAATATAACTAATAATCACACAAAAGAAAAAGCTTCGTTATTGCAAGTTAGTAACAACTTGGATTGAATTAAAACAAAAAAGAATGAGATGAATACATTATTTGTATAATTATCCAGTGGGCATGTATATCTTTATAATTTTACCAATTTTTTTTTAATGGTTCGGATAATATAATTAATATATTATAAGGTCTATTGGGTATAACATAAAGATAAATAAATTATTCTGAAAATGAAATTAATAAATTGGAAAAAAAAGTGTATAATATATTAAATGCCACTGTTATTGTTAATTAATCTGATGGTGAAGAGAAATTACTAGTTGATAAAGAAGAACAAAAAGAGAAGTTATATGGAAAAGAAGTTCCAAAATTATGTCAAGAACAAAATAACTCGAATGAAATTAATTTGAATCATGGTATCAGTAATAATGAGAATAAAAATTGATTTAATCCTAAAGCAGAGGTGAAAGGATAATGGTTATATAAGAAGCAGGATCTATTGGGGATATATCTTTTAGTTATGATATCTCATTAATTGCATATAAGCAGAATAAAGAGGAAAGGATTGGTGATGATTATATAAATAAAACATTTGTGACTATTGCTGCTTATAATAAGGATTAAAAAAAAGAAGTTACGGATGTTTTTTTTGACAACAGTTATTATTGTGATTAAAAGAATACATAATTAAGTATATAGAAATAGAAGTATATTTTAAAAATCGTATTAAATTGGATGTTTATGAAAATCTATTTTTATAAAGTCTAATATATTAAGATGTACACAAATGAATAATTTATCCAAATAAGAACAGAAAAAAAATATTAATTTCATAAGCATGCACAAAATAATTGTAGTATATAAGTGAATATTATATATATGTTATATTTACTGAATATTTTTAACATATTATAATGGATAGAATGATTCACATATGATAGAAATTTATCATGCACATAGCTAATAAAAAATAAAACAGGAAAAATTGAGTTAAATAAGTAATTTTTTATATATAGTATATCATTAAAAAAGTAAAAATATATTAATAAGTTGAAACATTAATACTAAAATAAAAAATACGTTTAATATATAACCAAGAACTAAATATTATGACAAAAACTGTGAAAGAGGAACGAAAAAAATAAAACATTAACCCTAAAATTAAGTTCTGATACCTAAACCTGAACATCTAAACTAAAATACAAATTACAATAAATTACAATTATTCTCATTATAGCATTTATAATTTTTTTGGAATACATTATTTCTTTTAAATATTTATTAAATATGAAGAAAAAAGAATATACAACAACTATGAAAATTATAGGATTTATGTAATACTCGGAAATTGCAATAAAAGAATTCTCATATTTCCCCATATGTTTTTAAACATTGAAGAACGCATTGCAAGAACCGATTTTTTTTATTAATTTTAAAAGATAGTAAAATTTAAAATGCGTTTATTTAACTATTAAAATGGAATAATAGTAAAATAATATATTATTGTAATAACAAGAAAATTTAACATTGAAAGTACATTATAAATTATTCAATAAATTTTTTTTTTATCCTAAAATTCATTTTTCATTAGAAACATAATGTTATACTATTGAAAAAATATATATCATAAAGAAATAAAACATAATATATTAGAATTATTCATAAGAAGTACATATTATATAACTAATAATTGCATGTTTAATACATATTTGTATACATGAATATGGAAATTATGACACAGTTTCACCATAGTAATATGCTTATAGAATATTATAAACGATAATCAATATATATACATCTATATTTAGAGAGAATAAATGTATGTGTTAATATGTGCAATTATAGTATAAAAATTATGGTATTTCCTGTTATTTATAAATATTTATAGTATAATATATTATATATATTATTATAATTTAAATATAAAGCTCTTTAAAAATAATATATATAATTCTTAATATATAAATTATTATGTAAATGCTGTAAAATTGTGAATTATCTAAAAACGAATGTTCAAAAGATAAATATATGTATAAGCAACAAATTAAATCATATAATTTTAACCTAAATTTAAATTTTCGAAAGGATTAGTAAAATAAACATTTGTACTTGATATATATGCTCTTAATTCTAAAAATTAACTGTAAGTATAAAATATTGTAGCGTAAGAGTGAATAAAAAAATTTAATTTATTATATATTAGTATTGATGAATTATTACAATAAATTTTTAGTTATAGAAGATTTTTACATTATAATAAAATAAATATTATAATAATAATGCAATTGATAGTTGTACAATAAATTGTGGATATACATAGTTTATATAGTTGATATATATATTGATATAATATTATCTGCATTATTCCGAATATTTGAATTTATGATACCTTAAATGAAGGATTAATGTACACATAATAATATAATATCCATATTTATATACTAATAGTTATACAATAGTTAACAATGACAATAGATACTGTAATACAAGAATTAAAAAGTGTACGTATTAATTACAATAATGAATAAACACACTTAATTATATAATAATTATAATTAATTTTCAACATCATGATTCTTTATGCAATTGCATATAGAAATTAATAATACTATATAAATTTATTTTTCAAAGAACTAAAAGCTTACTTACATGTTATATTGCTATTATATTTTTCTATTTTATCCTGTTTTTTAGGGTAAATGCAAAAGTGTTCCTTCTATACAAGAATTATTTAATGCATGGAATAGAGATACTAATATTGGTAGTTCTTCGTTTATGAAACATATGCAATTATATGGTTCAATAATGATTCAAGCTTCTGAACTGTTTAAAATTATTTGCTTTGTAAAAGATTATTTGTACCATGATTTATCCAGATGTAATAAAATTTACAATGTCGATTTTTCTGATTTCAATAAATGGTTACAAGAAAAAATGAATGATAATATAAGCAAGGCTGAAAATCCAGAACCCAAAGCATTATGGGAAAAATACATTGGTACTTTATTAAATGAAATACGATATAAATTGATGGACATTAATGATTCTTGTAAAACAGGTTCTACTAACGCTGAGTGTCTTCATTCTAATTCATTAAACATCATTTTTTCTCTTTGTTTTCCACTGCTAGTGACAGTTGTTCTAACATTTTATTTTTTATTTAATGTAATATAAAAATTTATTATTATATTTTAAGAAATATATAAACTAATTTATTATAACAGAAATTATTTACATATCACATATTTTACATTAATATGCCTTTTATATATAGTTCTCTAAAATCAAAGGGTATTCATATAATTCCTATATCATTAAGAAATTATTGAGAAAATATATAGAAGATAGAAATAGTTTTAGAAATAGAGATTATGTTACATTAGACTCTGCAAAGAAAAGGATTAATATGCTTTACCTATTAAGTGAAAATTCTTAATTTATATGTAACATAAATTAGATATGATAATTTTATAATATTATGAAAATAATTCTGTTCATAGAAATATTTATATATGAAAATATATTTATGCTGAAATAAGAAACAAGAAAGTGAATATAATATAGGATTCAGGATTTAGGGCTTAGGGTTCAAGATTTTTATCTGAGGTTCATAACATATTTGTTAGTATAAATTAAATAATAAATAATAACTTTTATTTCTATGCATGAATCAGAAGTATATAGAAAAACGATTTCTTAGAATATTGTTTACGTATATTTATTAGTATGGGTACAATTATATATATGATTTTATAATGTATAATATTTCATATTTATACAAGACATAATGTAAATTAATAAAAATATATATATAAATGAAGCATGAATTTCCACAATGATAGATTACTTGTAACAATTGCATGCACACTTAATAATTTTTTTTTACTACGTGATCAAACATTCTTTATTAGTACTAATATATTAATAAAATGTTTATAGTATTTTTTTATGAGTTTTTTAAGTAAGGTTTTTTAGTATTATTTTTTAAATAAGAAAATCATTTTTTTTTATGGTCTTTATTTATGTCTTTTTTATTAGTACCTAGATTTACGTAGAATAATTTTTTTTATATATCTATATATACATGTGCATGCTTATTTATATATTTGATATTTGTATTATATGTTAAATATTATTTTTTTCATGATAGTTAATAATTTTTTGTAAAATTAAATATTATCGTTTTATAAAATAAGATATATAATATATCTCTATTTCTTTCCTTTTAGGTTTACTTACTATTAATGAAAAATATGCTGTTTATATCTTTACATATATGCATATTTGTTATGTTACTATTTCTTTTATAAAATTTTATTCCCAATATCCAATGTGTTATATTACAAATAGTATATAAAATACCACCTCTAACACAAAATATCTTTTATAAATGATATATATAGTTAATATATTAATTTATATACATATCAATAACACAGCGTATATTTTAAGCATAATATTTTTTGATCTTTAAAATTGAAAACTTGTTATATATGCATATATGATATAAATTCTTTGCATTATAATTCATTATCAAATATAAAATATAAATATTATATTTTTATCGAATAATTTGATTATATATAAATTAAAAATTAAGAATTAAATATTGTCTACATAATAATTACGACATTATGTAAATTCAATAAAAATATATAATTTTATATAAAACATTTTAGAATAATATATATGTTATATCATATTAATTAATAAAGTTATATGAACTTCTTTCACATGAATCATAATACTAATACAATATTACCGAATGTAAACAAAAATAATACATTATATATTCAATTTCTGCAATAATTAACAATATTATAAATATGTATAAATTGCATTTGTAATGAAGAATTACATGTTTAAATTATAATAGAATATTGATGTATAATATAAGTAAATAAACATACATACACACTATCCTTAATAGTTAAATTATAATAAGGTCCTCACAAAATATAATTTTTGGTGCGAAATAATATATAATATAGTTGTGTTTACTGAATTAGGTGATATAAATAAAAAATTAGAAAGAAATATTTATGATTACAATTATATTATATATGACTATTTTCATATACCTATAATTACTAAATTATCATGACATGAAATAATATATTAGCTACATTTTCAATTTTTATATTCCTTGATGTAAATAAACACACAACATTTCATGTAATATTATAATTAAGACAGATATAATTATATTAAAAAATTTTTGTATTCATTGTTGAGGTTAATATAATATAAGATAATAAACTAATAACATTTGTTTATTTTTTTGAATAGCAATTTTAATTTAAAAAAATATTATTTATTTAATATTCGATGAAATATTTCTATATTTTTACAAAATATATTTTTGCATATATTATAAAATTCATCTTATATATATCAAAATGCAGAACTATGGTAAAATATTAAGAAAAACAAATAATTATATAATTAAGAGTGCAATTATATGTAAGATATTATATTACTACAGGTTATATTATAATTCATATAAAATATTATATAATTAATTTATACGTAATTCTAATAATAATAACAAATAAAACCTAATAACAGGAATACGATGAATATTGTACGTATATACATAGAATATAATACATATAATTACTGTTATTATATTTATATACTATTTCCTCAACTATTCCTTATTGTTTAGAATTGTTTATAATTAAAAAATTTTTTTTTTATAGATATATGTAACTTACTTTAGTTATTATGCATATATTTCTAGTTCCTTTTTGCATTTATCTTCAATGTAAATTCATATAATAATTAAAAGCATGAGAAGTAAAATACATTGTCAAAGTGGATTTGTATTCCATTGTACTTTTACTATTTAATTTTTATTTTTTCTTTATGAGGTTTTTGATTTTATTTTACCTTGTAAATGCTTACAAATGGGCTTTAAACCAAAGGAAGAATATGCTGAATAATAAAAGGTTAATATTTCAATATTTGTATTAATAAAATTATTTATAACATAAAAGATATATTTATCTGGAAACAATGTTATTGTTAAGTAGCATAAAATATAAAACTTGTTTGAGAGAATTGTTTTAATTTTATCTAATAATATGAAAATAATATATAATAATATCAGTGTAGAAAGTTATAGTATTTCTAGTATTGCATATATAGATAAATTAAAGCATATATTTGATATCTCTAATAATGCGTAAAAATATATATCCCTTATTTTTCTCTCTATATAATATATACACTTTCTCAGGATTCAAATAAATTCCAGTAACTATCCTGAAGTATTTTTTAAATTTAAGAATATGCATTTGTATATTTTTGAAATTAATTTAAAAGTTAGTAGTTAATATATATTAACAATTTGAAAAGCACTCTTTAATGATTTTAGCAATACGTTAATGCAGTATAGGTAAATATTACCAAAATCTTGGTAACGAGGTGTTATTAAAAAATATAAATATTTAATAAATCTTTCTTATAATAAAAAAATGTGTTTTTTATTATACTAAATAATATGAGATGTTTTAAGATTTAACTACTTTTTATACATGAATGATGGTTGTAAAAATGTGTACGAAATAGGAATAAATAAAAATTATTCTGCTGAAAAAGAAAATATTAATCTATGATAGAATTTCATATTGTGTAAAAACATAAATAATACATTTAAGCTACTATAATCTGTCTATAGACAAGAAACATTATTTATATATTCATATTAATTTTCTGTTGCAACATTATTAGCACTTTCTTTATTTAATATTTTCAGTATATATAGACTTTATGTATTAGATTATCCAATGTCGTTTAATAGTTTTAACAATTACTTGTACACATAATTTATTCCACATATATTTTGGCTTTTATGAATATAATTCTCCTTGTACACAATACTATATAATTTATTTGCATTTATTTATAATTGTTCAAATAACTAATTAAAATAAAAAAAAATTTTGGAGATATAACTCAAATGATGTAATATATTCAAAGTGTCCTAGATATATAATGAACACAAAAAACATTCCTCACAAAATTACACGTAACTTTTCTTGATACATTTAATAAATATATATAAGGAAAGAACAATTAATTAAATATATATATCATAATACCTTATGCATTGATGTAGGTTAAATATGTTACAATTGGTATGAATATATAATAGAAAAGAAATATTTATATAAAAAATGTTTAAAAATACTTATTAAATATATAATTTACATAAGGACTATACGAATTGTGTTATAATGAAAATTTAATTAGGAATATTTATTAATATGGTACCGTAATTATATAAAAAATTATCTTTTGATAATATTTTAATAATATTCTCTCAATTGAATATTATAATATTTCTTAACTAAACAGTGCCTGATTAATATTTTAAAAATAGTAATATAATCCTGTT
>NW_021628951.1:7765-28938 GCF_002157705.1 Plasmodium gonderi
TATTAATAAAATTCATTTTTTGTTTTTCTTAACTGAAATATAAATCAAATATATATCTTAATATGAATATCATAATTGTTTAATGTATTATTTAATAATTTAGTATATGATACCTAATCCTTCACGTAAGATCATACATAGATACCATTTTCTACAATAATTCTTATTCATATATACGAATTGATCAATTTTTCCGAAGATTTGAGGTTAATAATTATATCTAATCAAAATAGTAGAATAATAAATTATTTATATAAGATGATTAATTATTCTAATTATGCAAGAAATAAAAATATACATTTATATACTGTAGTTAATAGCAACATATATAGCTTGGGCAATACGTGCATAATATTCAAAATAAGAAATAAGAAAAAAAATATTTCTAATATATTGTCTTTTTGAGCATAAGTTTTGAGATATACTAAAAACATAAATTTAATTGGAAGAAGTCAAATTAAGAAATAAAATATTATATTGAAGATGATGTTTCACAACACGTTACACAATTATTACTGGATTTTATTCACGAACCAAATGGAAATACAAATAATCATTGTAAAACCTATAATACTACTTTTTTGGGAAGTGTATTCTATATTGTATTATTATTAATTAAGTTATTTTTAATTAAAACATATATTAATAACCTAATAAATTATTATACCTTATATTCATACTATGTTTATAAAATTAATTTGATTTATTTATTGTAATAACACTAATTAAATAAAGCCATCACCTTTGGAATATGGTTTAATTTAAGAATAGTAAAACGGTATTGATTATGTATATCTTATAGAAACCTATAAATTGAAGATTTATTAATAAATAATTTTTATTACAGATACATATGCATTTGGAATTATGAATGTAATGTATAACACAAATATTTTCCATACTGTTAAATTATATATGAAGATGTATTACATATTACATAAAAACAATGATATAACAGGAACAGAAGCAGAATATATTTCTATATAATAATATTAAAATAATTTCATCAGCAAATAAAATATAACCTAAATTTCAAAAAAATGCATATTTATAATAAAAATTAAAAAGAAAAATTGAAAAAGGTAATAACATGAAATATACTTTAATATAAATTAAACTGAAATTTGTTATTAAATTTTAGAAGGGCTATATATATAAAGATTCTAATATAAAACATGTATGATATAAATAAAAAGTACATAATACGACTCATTTGGATGCTTATTTTTTAATTTAAATATACATATTAAATAATTTTCTTAAATATATTGAGGCAATGTTCATAATTTTACCTATATAATTTAGTGAATAAATCATATTTATAGCATATTAGTGCTTTATATTTATAGTTTCATTTCATTTATATTTGGATATAGCTTAAAAAATATATATTCTATCTTTAATAGTTTTATTTAGGCATCCCCCTAATTTCTCGTTAAGTGGAATAACAATAAACTAGATTATAGTACAAAAGATAATAATTTTTGTAGAATAAAATATATAAAAAATTATTTGAAAGAAAATACAGGATAAATATACGAATATTAAAAACATTCACACAGATGATCGTTTTAGGTAAATGTTCAATACTGGCATCTATAATTTTATGAAAAAAGTAATAAATATATTCATAATTTATAAAAATGGATAATTTTGAATAAATAATACCTTATAAAAAATAAATTTATTTATTACATTCTTTTTTATATGTTACCATTTTCATACGTTGATATGATTATATACTAGTATATTATTTTATGCTTGGGTAATGCAGAATATTATGTACTCATTTAAAAAAATTATAAACATACAATAAAATACTCGTATGTGCGTGTTATATATTACATTTATACAATTACGAAAATTAAATTCATAAAATATATATTTATATTCTACTTATAACTGATTTTATATAATAAAGCATCAATTTTGACATATCTTCAATCAAATTATCGTAATAAAATTTTGATTGTTATAATAAATATATAAGAAAGAATTAATTGTCTAATATTTTATTATTATAAGAATAACTATGTTTAATGAATAATATAAGAATGTAAAATTAGGGTTATATAACTTATACAATAAATAGTATAGCATGTTTATATTCAAATAGTAAAAAATATGTGGTATCGTATAATTGCTAATTAAAGGAGAATATATTATGCTTTAATGTATGTTCTTTATAACTTTGTATACTTCTTATTTATGTGTTTTATAATATTTTTATAATAAATTACTATTTCGAGTATATTATACAAACAAGAATTAAATATATATATATCTTTAGTTATTGTATAATATTTTGAGAAATATTTCATAGGAAAATAAATCATTTATTATATTTCTCTTTTAAAATAAATAATCATAACAAAATAAGAAGGGTGTAATATAAAATTAATACCGTGTGAATAACATTTAAAAATAGTAACAAATGTATTATCTTATTTATAATTTTTTTTTTTTTTGCTTAGGAATACATATCGATTCAGTTCCTTTATATGGTAATAAGATTAATATTTGGTCATATAGGTAAAAAATAATTTAAATTTATTATAAATTCAGATAAAATAAAAATAAAAAATATTATAACACAAGGTTATTATTTAATTATGCATAGAATAATGTAATATGAAAAAATATAGATATATTCTTTATCAAAGCACTAAGAATTCTTGATTATAAGATGATTATTTTATTAAAATATTATATTGCATAAAACTAAAAAATAATTATTCACTAGTATTATAAAACATATATAAGTATAATACATAATATACAGTATAAAATTAAAATATTTTATTTATCCTTTACATATATATTGAATACCAAGTATATTAATATTATATAATATGAACTTTGAATTCTTTTATAAGTAAATATATAGTGAATTAAAATATTTACTTAAAATGTAATGTATAGGAACATATATACAATTATGAACTATTAAAAAATTGTATTTACCCTATTTAATTATAATTTACATATTTTAAGTTATACTAATTTCGTGTGTTCTTAAAAATTTTTATAAAAAATCAATGAATGTAATAATAACTATCAAATAATGCATTAGAGGAAAGTATTTAACAATAAAATCAATGAATAAAAAATAAATATATATATAAAGAAGTATACATAATAAGGCTTGAATCCAATATTGTGAGTATAAAACTAAAGCATAGTATAGCTAGAACTACATATAGTAAATTTATATAGTGAATGAAGGCATAAAAATATATAGATTACAGTAAAAATATTTATAATATTACATAAAGAAATTGTTTTATTATATGACTATAGAGTATTATGAAAATGGTGATATATATGTAATTGTAATACAAATATAAAATTCAGAATTTGTTGTTATAATATATGTTGTAAGATATGCTCTTATTTTTTAATTACATTTTTTGTTTAAAAGAATGATTATTGTATACGGAATTAATAATGATATTGCAGTATAAAATATATTAACAATCTATTAAATGTATGAACAAAATATGAAATAAATAATTAAATACATTTGTATCAGTATATATAATATAAATTGACAGTAGATTCTTATGTTTTTATCAAATAAAATTTTAGTATACAATTTTTTATTTATTATTCACGATATATAAAATATAATGAGCGAAGAAAGAGGAATTAAGAAAGATGTATTTCTCAAATGTTTATTAAAATTATAATTTATATACATAATTTTAAAATATTTTGTTTCTTGATAACTAAGCGCAAATGATTTAAAAAATTTTTTTTTTACTTTTTGTATATATTATTACTTCTATTTTTAGCTAAATTTGAATAGTATATTTCCCACATTCATAAATGGATTCAGTTGGACACCACATCATCACGAAAGAAATCAGATATTTCATAATCTTACGAGATCATGAAGTAAGTTTCACAATGCAGTAACAAGTAATCAACATAGTGATAACAGTTTTATTCAAAATTGTAATGTTCTTAGTCTATATTTAGATCATATGGAAAAAAATAGTGAAATCGTAAATAAGAAAGCATGCTGTAAATACTTTTATTACAAACTAAAAAAAAATATTATAGAAAAATTTTTCACTAAATGTGAAAATGCTCATTAATGTTATAAGAATATGAGGGAAGCAAGTGAAGAACGTTTCGGAACAAGGATATCTGATATATGCATGAAACATATTAATTATCCCCAAGATATTGATGAAAGAATATTTCCAACATTTGAAAAGATCGATAAGCTGTATAATGCTTTTAGTAATTTTAAAGATCCCTTACGTCCAAGTAAATCCAAGCTTGATGATTTTATAAGGTGTATGAGACAATTAGAATCTCATCAAATTGAATATAACGAGATTTTTATAAAAGTTCTTAAAGATGTTAACAAGTTATTCATAGATTTTGTGATTAGTTTAGATCGTACACAATTTCATGTAAAAATTTTTTTACATTATATTAGTGATGAAATGAGAATTAATGGAATATTGAGAATAAAAGTGAACAAAACTGTTAAAGACACAGTTACAGAAGCAGCAATAATAGCAGATACATATAAAGATGGACATATTGGTAGAGGTACTGGTAAAGATGTTGGAATAGGTTTTTTATCATTTGCAATATTAGTCATTGTATTCATATTGTATAAGGTTAAAAATAAGTTAAACTTTAAAATGTATCTTGTAACATAATTTATTTTAGAAATAATTTTAAAAATATTTATATAAAATAATTGAATAATATATAAAATTAACATTTATTTTTTTTTTCAGTATACCTCTTATTTTTCATTTTTACAATCAAGAATAGGGAAATTAAGAAAAGTACTGAAAAAAAATAACAAAAATAATCTGGAATTCATGGATATATTTGGTGCTAAATACAAAAATTCAATTGATGATTCATATAGAATAGCATATATATCAGTTAAATATAGGTACTAAATGTATAAATTTAGTATCTCAGTTCATTTTTTTTTATTTTCAAAAATGCTATAGTATAACAGAATTTTTGTAGAAAATAAATTTATTTATATGAATATTAGTATTATGATAAAATAATACAAAGGAAACCTTATGCTTTTTAATTTATAATAATTTATAGAATAACAACATTTAATTATTTCTACGAATGGAATAATAAATGCATTTATTACATAAAAGTGAAAAAAATAATATATAAATATATATTATAAATAAACATTCTATTATAATTAAGTATAATACATTAAGTATCAGCATTAAAAACTATATCATATAAGCACTAATTGTATATTCACTATAATTATAACGAGATATGAAACTACTCATATAAAAAAAATAATAATAATAAATGGAACATTTTGGTGCATATAATAAAATATTATCTAACTAATAACGTAGATTAGTTAGTTAAAATATGTGAATAACTTGAATATATCTGTTTTGAAAACATCATCTTGTACTAAATATTCCATAGAATAGAATGAGTTATAAATCCTTACAATTAATCTTTAATAAAATATAAATAAGAATTTTTAAATAATACGGAAAAAATTAACATAAAATATACTAAATAATAAATTATATATATCTATGCATTAAAAAACATATAACTTTATAGTAAATCATGTGAAAACTAAAATTGAAACTGAGAAAAAAATTCATATATTACGTTTATAATACACAATTAAACAAATTGTATACTAATTGATATCACATTAATATTTTAATTAAACAAGAATATAATAGGATATATATTTAAAAAAATGTAATAAGATTTATGTTTAACGTTTACTTTTTAGTATTGTTGCGCCTATTTATTAATATATATATAATATATTTTTAAATATATTATATATCTAAGAAAATGTTTTCAATAACTTCATATATTATTGACTTCATATTTATATTTAATTATGCCTTATACATTTGGAACACATGAGAGTTAGCATATACATTAAAATAAATTAAAACGTTTTTCCGTAAAGCTTGTTTTCTAAGTAGTAAATCATGCAAATATTGATACTTATGAGTATAAAAATTAAACGATGCATATTATATAATGCTAATCTTTATAAATAGTATAACCATATATAATATATATATAGCCTGTGCTTTTAGCTATTATAAATTTATTTTATTTCATTAATAAATTATTTTTTTTGTGTATTCATAGAAAAAAAATAAAGGCCTTGAGAAAAATACAACTACTAGATGTATAAAAATAAAGAAGTATATTAAAGTTTTTAAATAAAACGAAAAAATATATTATATATTCATATTAATATAATTAATATTATATTGAACAAGAACTCTTTTTCAGTTGTATACATATATATGTATTATATTTAATTAATTTATTTGTAAATATTTCTTTCCATCTTATGATTTATTTGAATATGTTATATTGGTGCTCGTAATTTTCCAAATTTATTGTATTAATTCTTGTTTTTAGAAATAAATGTAATATTTATAATTATATTATTTAGCAGTTCTGTGTTCCAAACGTATGATGTAATCATTAAATATAAAAGTAACAGAAAAAACATATACATATCATTAAAAATGTACCCTTAAATTTTCTATACATCCCTAGATTAAACAAATTTATTTTATACTATAATTATAAAAAAAATACATTTAAAAAACATTATAGTAATACAATAAATATATGTAAATGTCAGATGATTTTTCTATTACTGATACACAATAATGTGCTGATACGAAATTGTTATCAAAAATATTGAAAACTTTTTTTAAAATTTTAATATAATTATTTTGTGATAAATTACTACAGTATCAATTTCTCTTCACGTAATTAATTATTCTATGCTAAAATTACATAAATTCTTTCTTTTATATGGAAATATGCTTTTCTTAGCAAGCTACTATTAAATAAATATAAAGTCTACTATATATTTATTATCAATAAATTAAAATCTTTTCAGTTCTACTGAATATTACATTGTTATATATTCACATATTATCTTATATATTATAATTCAATTTATATTTATTTCTTATGGATAATATGTTTTACTGTGTAATTTCATTATTATACTATATTTATATTTTATCGAATATATATATTTCCTTTTAATTAGATATAATAAACACTTATTTCATTTTACAAATGAAGTTTAATAACAAATATTAATATAATTTGACTATAACAATATGATCATAATAATTTAATAAAATGGAAAATAATATTAAATATGTTAATTTCATTAAATTCTGAACTGGATAATATATATGGTTGTATCTCCTTTACATGCAAGATGTTCAATATTACTATTCCACTCATCAATGTGTTTTGTATCAATTTTAGAAATGATTAATATTTTATCATTAATTTAGAACGTTTATGTTTTTATAATTATTTATTTCTCATCGAATATATTATCCTTAAATTTTAATATATTTTTCTAAAATTATAATATGTATTTATTAATGCTAGTTATAATTTTACTAGAATTCTACAGTTTTATATAATACTATATAATTTTTATTAACAGAATTTCTGTATTGTGTTCCAAATGAGTTACATAATTTAAGTGCTTCATCCGTTTTTTTTTTCCAAGAATTCTTTTGCTTCCTTACAATTGGTTGTATGTAAGATCCATTAAGAGAACACAGAATATAAGGAAATAAACTTATATTTTCGTGAATGTTGAATTTATATGATATTTAAAATATATAGTAGAATGTATTAGAAATTGTAATATGTTACAATTGGTATATAATTAGTGTATTATTAACCTTATATAAAATAAGCATAAATATTAATATAGAAATCATTATAAAAGGTGAACCTAGAAAATCCTTCTATGTACGTCTTGCATTATAAGTATCTAACATTTTAGATAATTTGAGTATTCATTCCTTGTCTTTATGTATTCATTATACTAAGCTTAGTATTTTTTCAGCACATCATGAAAACAATTGTTATTAATTTTTGACTTATTGATAAAAGTTCGATATAATTTTTAAAACATATAGTAGCAATTCATCATGTATGTTGAGAAGTATTTAATAATTTATAATTACAACATTGTTCATTTAGTTTATTCATTATATAAATTGCTTTTTCATCAATATCAAAAACATGTCAATTAAACGTATTAAATACATTACCATGTTTATTTACATTGATAGTTTTCATATATACGTAACATTTTTTTCATTTAAACAAGAAGGATTCAAATATATTAATCTATCATTTAGTTCATACCTGAAATATTTACATTACCCTTCTATTTTATTTGTTCTTTTGATTTTTATGTTTTTTAAATAGAGCATAATATGTTGGCAATCAACAATAAATGAATTTAAAGAATACATTATATTTTTATCTATTTTTCTGCATAGTATTATATAAGAAGCACTTTTTTTACTTATATTAACGAATATGAATTCATTATAATAATCCATACATGATGCAAATATATCTTGGAAATCAAACTAAATAAGGAGTTATAAATGTTAAAATAAATTTAAATTTATACTATAATATATATATCGTGCTCTTCTTCATACAATATGGAATTCTGAAGGTAGAAATCATTATTTTTTTTCATAATAAAAATATATTTATACGTTGGTGTTCAAATATTTCACATCCATGTTATTTAACGCATGCTAATTAATTGAATGTATTTTTTATTTGTAGTTTTTATAAATATTTATAAGCTAAATGTGTCCAAATAAATATTACATTTATGTAATGTTCATTAATTATTATACCACTTAAACATTTACAAATTCTTGCGATCATTGTTTATATTATGTATTTTTAAATGTAAATCTATGGCATTATTATAGGTTCGTTATTTTATTATTATTTATTTTTATATATAAATAATATGAAAATTTTATTTATATCCTTATAAAATCACATTAAAATATAATAACTACTTATATATTATTTATATACATATAGAACATATCCAATACATTAGTTATCCTCTATAAGAATTTAAGCGGCACATACACGTATTAAAAATTTCCATAATGTAATTTATATATATTCTTTTATTTTCCTTTAAAATAGGAACTAATATATCTATAAAATTCAAAACATCATTATTTATATGATTATAATATTTTTGGTAGTTTTCTAATATTACTTAAATTTCCTATATATATTACTCAAAATATAAGACATATTTCCTGAAATGAAATAAATAATTATGAATTTTAACAAAATTGTATAATTCAAGGCAATTAATTGCTTAACAATAATTATACTATTAATGAATATATATTGTTTTCTTCTGATTCATGTTAATTATAATGGAAATCTTATCTTAAGAAAAGCTTTTAATAATCATGAATTGCTCAAATAGTTCTATCCATTATATCTTTTACAGAATATATTAATTAATTATTGTTTTTACTGCAACAACGAAATTATATTCTTCATTTTTATCACTCATTATAACTGAAATACAACAAAAAAATTTACTTTTAACACAAGAAGTATTATGTTATAGAAGTATTTTTATAAATAAATTCCATTCTTTGTATCATAGAAATAGTATGTTCTTTTGTAGAATTAACATATGTATTATTAATTTTATATTAAGGAGAGTGAATACATTATCTTGTGAATACACTTATTCTTGAGAGTAAATTGATAATTCCTTTTTAACTATTTCTTATTTAATTCGAATACTTTTTGTTTATGTGCATGATATTTTTAAATATTACATAAAATATCGTTATACAAATATTTTCTATAATACCATTGAGTCATTTTGTAATGTTTGAATATTTAATTTAAAAGATTAATAATAAGATAAAATTGTAATACATTATTTTTTTATATGATTTCATTATTGCATAATTTATTTTATCGCATATATTTTAAAATTAATATTGTGATAAGGTGGTATGATTATTATTCATTTAAATAGTTTTTAAATAAAAAGCTATAAAGAAAACTAAATAAAGCATTAATAGAATGATATTATTTTTTTAATATCAAACATAATTATAGTAAAAGTTTTTAATATTAAAAAATCCACATGAAGCTACGTTGTATTTATTATAAATACATAAATTTGCTTATTTTTATAATTTTTAGTTATTAGAATGTTAATTTATTAATATGAAAATTATTATACTAATAATTATGTATGTAGAAATAGGATAGGAGAAAAAAAAAAAAAAGAAAAAGCACAATCATTTTATATCCTATTAATAAATGAGTTATATTAGCCTATAAAAAATTCTTTAATTTTCTCTGTGCTACTCACACATAATGATCGGTAATGCTATATTACTTATTTTTATTATTCACATTCATAAATTATTTTTAGTTATTTTGAAATATATTATCAAATTTTTTTTCAAATATGATGCAGAATATTGTTTACTATAATTAATAAAAATGCGTACACTTTAATATATTTTATTTAAAATTACATTTATTAAAAAGTAAATAAATTTCGAATTTTTTGAACTTAGTAATACATTTAATTATATAATGCATTCATATTACTTTTCAATTTTGTATTTAATGATTTTTTTTTTAAATTCATATTATCTTTTTCTATTAATTTTTTTTTACTTGAATGGAAATATTAAATATTTATAACTGATTTTATCCTATGCACACATTAGGTATTAAAGGGAGAATGTGTTATAGGGCTACTATCTTAGAATATATATCATGTATATTATACCAAATATATAATTATATTTTTCCTTATATCTATGTATAATATATATTCAAATACCAAAATAGAAAAATATTATTTTTAAAAAATATGACAAAGATATATTATAAATTTAATCTATAAAATGTATGAACTTAATATAGAACACGATGTTAAATTAATGTATTGATTTGTTTAATTCTATTTTAAAATGGAATTATGGAGAGAGTAATTCAATATAATAATTACATAAATAGAAAAATTTAAGCACTCCATAAAACAAAAAACAATAAAAATATAAATAAAATAATTACAAATAAGGAATAACATAAGTAAAATAAATGACATGTTAAAATTGGTGTTATTGCTCAAACTAATGATGCAAATATAATATTATATTTCCATGTCATATTTATATGTATATGTATGTATGGAGAAATATAATATGCTCAGCATTAAAAAATATTATAAAAATTATGAAACAGTTCAAAATTAATTATTAATATGTTTTTTTATAATAGCTAGTACGGTTTTCAACAACATTATTAAATAAATTTCTATCTTATATAGCGAAATACCGTGTATTATATATATTACTTAATTATCAAAAATTGTACCTCACAGATATATTAATATATTATCCAGTGTGAATTATTATTTATAATATATTTTTTCTTAGCTCAAAAAATAACTCTTTTCTTCAAATTGTGTATAATAATATAAGACAACTACATATAATGTTTTCAGCATAACTATTCAGTCTTTATAATATTATTTAACTACATCTTTAAGCATAATAAATTTATTTAAATACTACCGTATTAAATTTAAAAAATAAATACTTATTTTTGTTTGAATATATTATGTTAATCATTTTTTTTCCTATGAATTATTATGTTAATCTCCGGACGAATCATTTTTTTATATATAATTATGGTCCTTAAGTAAATTATTACTTAAAATTGTATATTTAAATATATAATTATGGATAATTGTAATATATATTATATTTTATATCTTTTAAAGAACTACTAGATATTTCAGGAATTTCGAACATATTATTTTCTTCACCAGGGCTATCCCAATGATTTCTTTTCCATAATATCCCTTGTCGAAACCATGAACCATATTTCGTGAACTGACTCATAAGGAATATATGCATTAAGAATATTTGTGTTTTAATTGTAATCCTTTTTCTTTTATACTATATAGAAAAATAATTTCATAACAAAAGGTTATATAAATAGTATAATAATTAACCTTAAGTAAAACAAATATAAAAATGGATATTATTACTGTTACTATAAATGTAATCATAATAGGAACTATTGTGTTACTTTTGCAAGGAGTTGTCATTGTGGATGTATTAATTTTACTACTTTGATATTCTATTTGGTTATATTTAATAATTATGTCTAGTA
Source organism: Plasmodium gonderi (assembly GCF_002157705.1). NCBI lineage: Eukaryota > Apicomplexa > Aconoidasida > Haemosporida > Plasmodiidae > Plasmodium > Plasmodium gonderi. The sequence continues at coordinate 19,817 of NW_021628951.1, forward strand.
TTTCTTGAAAAACCTCATCATTACTAAGTGAATGACTAATTATTTTATTGTACTTATCATATATAACTCTGAATTTTGGAAAATCAATTTTTGTAATCCGATTTTCAAGACTATTTAATCTGATTATGTTAGATTCATCCATACGTTTAAATTTATCCCTAAATAAATGAAACAATTCATTATAAACATCTTCGACATGGAGGGTTATATCTGTGTGAACATTTTTATGTAGTATATCATATACCCAATAATAAAGATATTCCAAACCGGCTTCATATAAACTTCCACCCATCGCAGAATTAACATCAACGAGATATCGCATAGCTTGAGTACATATACTTTTTGATTTATTTTCTTCATGTATTAATTTATTTAATAAAAGTTCTTTTCCGTTTTCGTCACATAATTCTTTCCATGTGCCTCCTTCTCCTCTGCTCCAGTTAGTAGAATATTCATCTACATTGTTTTTACATTCAGGAAATTTTTTTAAAACATCATACTAAAACAAATAAAGAAATTAAAAGCATTCAATAAGTACATATTATTAATATTATTATATAATATATTTCGATAATTGAATATACAAATATAATAATGTTTTAATTTATAATATAAAAGTTAAAATTTACAATAGATTCCCCCATTTCGCATAAACTTATAATATGTTATAGGAAATCTATATTAAACTATAAAATATATGAACATGTATGGATATATGTTTATTATATAATAATAAATGTTGTTATGTGTCATAAAGTTATCCTTTTATATCATTATATAATATTTTTATAATAAATTACAGAATTATTTGGTAAAAAATTGTTTCACAGAATAACATATAGTTCTAATGATATTTTTGTTTATATCTTATTAATTATTTTAAAACAAAAATGAATATTATAAGTATGATATTTGGAAATAATAAATTTATATATCGATAAAAAATAGCATCAAGGCTATAGTGCTTTACAGGAATTTTACAATTTTACAAAGATTATCAATAAAAAAGCATATGTATATTGTCTGAATAAATGCTGTTAATTTAAATATGTATATATATTTTTATAATTAATTATTTACTCTAGTTTTTACATAAGTATTTTTAACACAAGAAAATAAAAATTTAAAAATGTATTATCTATCAGGATATTACAAATTAGTTGTCCTCACCTAATAAATAATCAAAAATTAATGAAACGTATTAAGTCAGTTTAATCGGATTTTTCATAAATGTTGCAATGCGAATATATTAACTATTTATTATTTTTTATTTTATTATATATGCTTAAAAAAATACCAATAGTACATTATGTTAGAACATTTTTATATTGTTATATTATTTCCGTTTGTAGTGAATGCATATTTTGAATAAAATAAATAATATATCATCATCATATAGGTAAAGTAAAAAATAAATTATATGTTTCTTGGTATTGTTATTAAATGTATATATATGTAGTACATTATGAGTTTATTCATGTACAATATAAACTTTTATTTATATAATAATCTCAAATATCATACTTCATGTCTTCTACGCATTATGATATTAGTTTCTTGTGTTTATTCTTGATAAATAATGAATGATTTATTTTTTACCATGTTTCTAACATTTTTTATTTTCAAGTATTTTTGTTATTATACGGTTTATAGTTATACATTATTAATGCAAAAAATTATTCTATTTCAGTAATGATGAAAATAATATTTATATTAACTATTCCAATGATAAAAAAAATTTATTAAAATGGTGATAAAATTTATAGAAATTATTTAGTGAAAGAGAGCAAATTGCATTTTACATTTTTTAAACACTAAATTTTTTATAAATTTATTTAAAAATATGTGTATATTACAAATTAATAAGAAATAATTAAAACACAAGATAAATAAACATTTTCTATAAATATATTTATATTATTCATTATAAAAATATTGTTTTTAGGAATAATTTATATTTTTTTATGTTTTAATTTCTTAATTCATTTTACAAATGAATATTATTTAGAATATTTTACTTTAGCAATAATTTATATATTAATTTTTTATATTTTTACAATAAAAAATCCTATTTGAAATTGGAAAATATTATTTGAAAATTTATGTTAGCGTGTGAGGCTCAGGGGGATATGTTTTAGGGTTTTACCTTTAGATATGTTATTTTAGATTTTATATATGGGAATGAATTACTTTATGTAGAGTTTTTATGATATTATAGTAGCATAGATATTTCTATTTAGTATTATCATTATTAAAATATCCAAGATTAAGCTTTTTTTAGAAAATTGTAGAGAATACATTATCCGAATTATATAATTATAGTTACCTAGTTTTTACAATCGCATTATGTGCTATATCCATTACTTAAATATAGAGTTTAAACTATCATTTTATGTGTAATTTTCGTCTTTTAATAATGAATTTGTAATACCCCTGTTTATATACATAAGGAATATGTGAATATTCGTGTATATTCCATAAAAAATTACCATTTTACTTTTAAATTTAATTTTATGTACTTTATTATAAAAAATTGATGTAATTTAAATGAAATATATTTTAATTCATAGAAAAATTAAATCAGCATATTGAAAAAAAATATTAATTTAAGTTTATACTTTTTGAATGAGATGATATAATTTGTAAAGCTACCTTAGAAAAGAGAATCTTCCGAATTTTTCATTTTCGTAAAAATAAATACATTTATTTTTTATTTATATTATTAGTACATAAAGGAAATATGATAATTCTTCTATATAATGATATAAATATGAACAAAGCAATAAAATGTATTGCAATACTGATACATTTATAGCAGAAATGAGGAAAATTATGAATAAATAGATTGGATATTATATAATATATATAAATAAAAACTTCTATGAAATATTTTATTATGAAAATAGCAATAATCTATATGCAAATACATAATGTATTATATTACAAGAGATTATATTCGTATATGTTAACATTAAGCAATATTTTTTTTATGTAAAATTAGGAAGTGTTTAACCAATTCATAATTACACAAAATATCTTGTCTATATTGTACTTAAAATATTCATTATACTCTAAATAATTTATAAATTACCTTATTGCAATAATGTATGCTGTGTTAAATTATATTTAAACTACTCATTCATATTGTTAATTTTAAATATATTGCCTTGTGGTTAATATAAATATAGACCTATTTTTAAAAAAATTACACTATGCACTGTATAAATTCTAATGATATGTTTAATGCACATTTTTATATAATATTTTAAGAATAATACGTATGTCGATACTTGTTTAAAAGTTGATACCTCATTTGATTACTAAAAATATTTAGTGAATATTTTTATTATAAATACAATATATATAGATATATAATTTTATAAATAATGTGTTGACAAGTTTAAAATTAAAATACAATATTATATGTTGAAATAAATATGGGAACACAGAATACATGTATAATAAAACACTAGCTTAAACAAGATAAATATTTAAATTTGAATTATAATACATGTCCATAATTGTCTACTAATATATAATTTTATTTCAATACTGAATATTAATATGATCAGTACTTATAGTATAATTATATAACAAGGATACTAAAACTCATTGCATATAGTTAAATATGATGAAATATATATCCATTTATGTATTATAATGATGTTCTAATTATACCTTAATTTATTATTATTAAAGAAATTTTATCACATGTTGACTATGAAACAATGTATATAAAGAGAAGTATGATATATAAAATTGTGAGCATATTTTAATAGTGGACATATAGCTTATTAATGCATGGTTAGGAAATTATGGTTGTATATATTTAGCAGCATCAGATGAACCTTCATAATATGAAAACTATTTTACAAAATAAAAAATAGAGCATTAATCTAATATTAGGTTATGTTTAATATTTACTTAATCATATAGTCAAGGAATTATAATTTTATTATGTATAATTTGAGTATATATTTTTATATCAATTAAAGACGGATAATTATATGAAAACATTTATATATTTAAAAAGATAATATAATCATTAGGTGCAACGTATATGTGCAAACAGGATATACATAATCATCGGAAATTAATATTTAAGAAGCACTATTTTTTTGAGATCATATACATTTCTGTCTTAGAACAATGTGCTCAAAATTCATGTAAAATAGGAAGGGACCAGAATGGTATAATATAAAAATTTTATTATAGCACTTGTAATTATTTATTATATGCATAGTGCATTAAATGAACTTGGATAAAAATAATATCCATATAGCACATAATAAAAGGATAAATTTGATAAGAAAAAATTTTAAAACTATATTAAATATTTTTAAGAAATGTGTGAAAATACAATTTATGCGGTCTTACCTATGTATTTGTTCATTCAGGGGGATATTCTCAGACATTTGTATAAAGTATAGCGCTTATTATATATTTTTTACGAATACACGCATTACATTTCGCACTTTAAAAATTCTATTTATACTAATTCCTAAATATATAACTATAAATACCAATATATAAATAGAAATATTTTGAAAATAAAAATCATTTTAAATTTATATCTTAAGAAATATTAATAAAAGGATTATTTAAGTGATATAAAAGTAAATTATATAATTATTAAATAACATTTAAAAATCAATTTATTAATAATAAGTAAATAATCATCATTCAGAATTAAATTAACATAATTAATAAATTCCTAAATATGAATATATAATAATCCTAAAATTTTTCTTATTATACGTTTATAAATTATAATTATATGATATAGATTTTAAAAGTAAGAATTTATGTAATTATATATATAATTTTTTATGAATACGCAAAACAGTTATGCTAAATATAAAATGTATTATTTCAAATAATATTTCGTTATTTTTCTATAGAGGTAAAAGATTAGTATAAATGATAATTTCCTTTTCTGATATATTAAAGAATATTCTTATGTTATAAATAAAAACTAGTATATTTTTAAAATTAATACTATTTATATTTTTCAAATGTTTTATTATTGTAACAAGAAAATATATATTTTTATATATATACTTTTTCCTTTGGCATTCTGTGTATTTTTGTTTAACATTATTTTATTCATTTTACTTGATGGAAAAAATTCTCTTGAAAGGAAAAAAGAATATAGATGTGAAAAGGAATAATATAGGAAAATATATTTAACTTATAGCATTCATGGTTCATGCAAAAATATAAGGAGTTATCCAATAAATTTGCTAAATCTCATTGCCTATTATACGTTAGAAACATATAAAATGAATAGATAATTACATTAAAGAATATTACAAAACTAAAAATACTAATCTGACATTTATATATGTAGAGTATGAATATAAATATGTATTAGAAGGGGAATATAGATAACAAAATATTACATTATTGATAAAGAAATATATATTTTGCAATGCTCTACTGAAGAAAAGCATATGTTCCTATACCTATTAAAATTACTAAAGAATATAGTGGCTTAATATATAAGTGTATTAACACATTATTCTTGTATGATAATATTTACTAATTATGTTAATTACAAAACAGAATTATCCATATATATTATAATATACAAATATATTGTTATTAGAAAGTTTTCTTATAAACTCCTTCATACGATACTATATAATTTTTGTTTAACATTCTAAATTATAATTATTTCTGAGGAAAATGTTACTTTTTGCTCTATTACAAAAAAAAATTTCATAACAATAATATGTTATATTATATTAATATTAAGTGTTAAGAAACATTTCTCCGATTCACTTTATTCTTATGATATAATTTTGATCTCTTGTTCTAACAAAATATTTATGCATATATATTACTTAAAAACAATAAGACATTGGTCTAATATATTTTTGGAAAATCATTCTCATTTAATTATTTATCATATGTATAAGCTTCTCATGGATAAAAATAATAAACAAATACATTTTATTTATTAAAAGTATCTTATTTTTCATTCTGCTTTAATTACAATATTATAGCGAATTCTTTCTCAAAATAATACTTTAAAAAATAATTCAGTCACAATGATAATATATATCATATTTCTTATAATTTGAAGCATCCCTGTATAACTCAGCTGATTTAATATTATTTGTTTCTGTATCTATTGTATTATAATTATTTCGTTTTCTTATTAACAAATCCCTAAGGTGCGATCCAAAGGGAGTCTACAAATTCAATATAATAAAAAGATATATGCATTATAAATATAACATTATGTTAGATAGCATTGTATTATTTTTTAATTACATATATCTTTTTATAGAGTGCATATACATAAATAAAATCATGATTGACTTTATAAAATACAAGAAATACTACTGTTATGAACAATACTACAACTGTCAAAATTATTGTAGGAGCTCTTGTATTATTTATGCATTGGTGTGACAATTTAGAGTCTTCTGATTTTCCTGTTTCACTGTGAATTTCAGCATTATACTTATTTACGAATGTCTTCACTGCATTACATAATGGATCTATTGGAGAAGAATGACCTTGATGTTTATTCTTATTAAGGCACACATACATACTAATCATTTTATCGATTCCATTTATGTCATGATTGGAAATATTGTAATCTAAATAATCCAGGCAGCTAGAATCATCATAAATTGTTTTATGATCTTTCAGCAATGCTTCATATATCTTCTTGGTTTCACTTCTTGTATAATGTTCTTTTACATTATTATGTAACCAATAATTCAAGTATAAAAATCCAGATTCTTTAGTTATATTATAGGAATGTTCTTCATTCTCTATGTCCATCAAATATAACATAGCTATTTTACATTTTGTTTCATCAAATATCTCTCTTTTAATATTATTATTATTAAAAAAATTATCAAGACCATCTACTCCTCGAGTATCCTTTGATATGTTTTCTATCATTTTGTTACATTCAGGAAAATAACATGCATTTTTATACTAAGGAGAAAAATAAATTTTATAATTACATAGTTTTCATTAAATTAAATATATATTTATTATATATAGAGATTGCATAACATGCAAATATCATAATGTTATGATTAATATATTGATAACAGGAACAAACAAATATCTCCGCCATCATAGTAAAGTTTATTATATTTCTCAAGTATAATGAATAGAATAAAAAAATATTATAATATAAAAATATCGATTTTTATATCAAAAACAATAAGAATAGAAAAGAATTGTACTCATCAAATTTATAATTGTAAATTACTATAAAATTAACATGGACAAGATTTTTAAGCACATATATGAACCTTAAATATGTTATTATTTTATTTTCATTTTCAATATATTATATTTTGTGATGGTTCAGCATATAGGGATTAAGGTTTAGTTATTATATATATTTACATAAAATATATATTATAGATTTTGTTGTAGGTATTCATATTTATTTATCTATCTATCATATTTAATGTTGTATTTTGTGTTTAGGATTTGTTATTATTTATTTCATAATTTATTTCATATTTATATTAATAAAAATTACATGTGTATTCATTAATAAATTTAGATTACATTTTATAATTTTTTATAACGGAAAATAGAATTATTAATAATGATAGGTTATATATTTTTTTAATTTTAGTAATACATACAGAATAAAAATTAAATATGTAAACCAATATTCATCTATTTAATAAGAATAGATAACATTGAATTATCTAAAAATATTTGTAATAAAAAATATTATGTTCAATCTGTGTTTTTATAAATTATATTATTTATATTGCTTGAAGCAATAGTACTTATATACTGTAATATTAAAAATACAATAGAATATTGAAAATTTTGTATTATGGAAGAATTAACACATTTTTAGCATGAACATAAAAAAATAATGAAATAATTAAAAGTATTTTTATTTTTTGTAATTACATATTCTCTTAAATAGAATATCTTGCAAATATCTCGAATAAATTAGAATATATGAAACACATATTTTTTTATATATTGAGCAATATAAAAGTCATTTCTATTTATACAATGAATTATATTAATGTTTTACATATATTGTTCTTATATATATAATTAATTTTTAGGAAATTATGTAATAATTCCCAATATTTAGGTTAATAATTAATTTAATATTATAGTTCTTTTAAAATGTATAAGTTCTGAGTAATATTTAAATATTTTATATTTAAAGATATATATATTGAATATAGAAAAATATAAAACTAGAGATATATTTAATTTTTCAATGTACATATAATTATATTTACAATATTCACGGTATAAAATGGGAAATGCTGAAGTGCATGATTATATGTATATTCTTTTTACATTAAACAACGATCATATTTAACATCTATTATACGGGCTAAATGAATTGTATAAACATATGCTGAATAATTTATTATAATATCTATTGTAAATAATATCTATAAAAATACACTTAGTTATAATCATTGTAAAATATTGTCTTGTAAATTAAAAGATATTATATTTATGAATAAAATGATTTAATTATTATTTTATATTAATTTATGCAGTCTAATTATAAAAACATATTATGATACTTTGTTAAATGAATATAAAACTATCTTTGAAAACAGCGCATATATTTAATCTTCCTATAATATACACATTTATAACATTGAAATGTGCTTATATATATATTTAAATTTAGCAAAGGATGAATGAGATACTAATATAAAAAGAATAGAAAAGTGATATATTCATTTATTTTGGACAAGAAATATAATTATATTACTTTTAAAATTAATAGTACATAAGAACCACGTAAGTATAATATTAAGAATACATATAATTTATAATAATTTATAATAGTTTCTTCGGCATATGAATGTAGAATAATCCTAAAATATAATTTATAAAAAAAATTTTGATTTTAATATATATATATGTTTATAAAAATTCTGTTATTTAAATATTCTTATATATATATTTATATAGTAAAAAAAAAGATAAGTAGTATATATATGTGGGTATGCATAATATAGAATGAAGTGCGTAACATATATATATATATATATTAATTTACACAGCATAGAATTTTTTTAAGTTATACTCTGTATTTTTTAAAAAAAATTCAATGATATGCATAAAATTTATTTTATTAATATTAT
>NW_021628952.1:0-10951 GCF_002157705.1 Plasmodium gonderi
ACCTTATAAAAAATGAATATAATTATTAAGGATACAAAAGTTGAGACAAAAATTCCTGTCCCTATCCCCGTCCCTGGGTCCTGTTCTATCCTTGTCTGCATCTCTGTCGCAGTCATTCTCAATGTTTCTACTGTTGGTTGTGCCACTGTCACAGATATTGGCTTCGGTGGGGGAGGATTACGTTTACGTGTACCATCACATTCAGTGAATATTTTCTTATATCTATCATAAGAATGATTAAATTCTTTCAATAATTTATCGAAACTCTTGTTTTTATTATGTGTAAATTTTTCTAACATTTCATTGCATATTCTAACATAATTCTTTCCATGACCACAATTATAATACTTAGATGGATCTGGAATATTTTTTAATTTTTCCAAATATATATATAGTTGTTCTATATTATATATTTTATTGAATATATCATCACTAATCCCTTCAATATTATTAACAAATTGTTCACATATAGTAGGTACATTTATTCGTTTCGTTCCTGATTTCTTGTCCCTCATTTTTTTGTAACAATTTCTTGGTGTTCCACAATTACCTCCGTATCTTTTAACTAGTTCATTTAGCTTGTAAAAGAAATAATAACATCTAGGTTTTACATCATAATATGAATTACTAGCTTTATTTTTATTTAAAGCATCTAAATAGAATCCAAGTGGTACACAAGATCTTTGAAAAAGATAACTACTATATGCATCTATTCTAGTATAGAAATCACTGCACACAGGTGAATAATCATTAAGCAACTTTCCACCCATGCGTCCCCAAACAAAAGTGTCATATAAATTTTTACTTTGGGGATATATTCCTGAAAAATCAAACTAAAAATATAATTATAATTTATATTATTAATAGTGTATTTTTTATTTTCAACTTTTCTTAAAAAGTAAGATATTTTAAAATTAAGTAATGTAAATTATAAGTTCAATAAGAATTTGTAATTTACTTCGTCACTCTTATCCATGATAGAATTATAATTAGTAATTATGATATTTATATATGAATTAATAAGAAAGATATTTTTTATTTATATTATATGAACTCATCTAGTACAAATATAAGTATAGTTTTGTATGGATTCTATCATATGTATCAGTGTTTTAAATTTTATGGAATTTTTTACAATTTATATTTATATATAATTCTTAATATATGATATTCAGTTCTATTACACGTTTACGGTTATAAATACATTATTTTATGTAAATATCTAATAAGAAAAATGTATTTATAAACGTACAATTATAAAATAATATAATGTGATAAATAATACCTTTTTAACATATTAAATATATGCTACAATTATGGTAATATAGTTTATTCTATATAAGAAACAAAATTGTGTATAAATACATGTCATAAACTATCATACCCTAGTATGTTAATTTATATGTCATTTGTTTCTTTTAATAATTGGATATAGTTATAAAATCTGTACGTTTATGATTTATTGTTCATGACATAGCACTTACTTTATTGCAATATATATAAAAAATAAAGACCTAAACTAGTTATTTATAATAATTTTTATAAATGATGAAACGATTTAATTATATATATGCGTGATTTAATATAATATGATTATATAATTTAATCACATTTGATACTATAATTGTGTTAATTAATATATTCTTTTAACAATTGTATATATTAAGCATTATTAATATTACAAAATATACATAAAACAAAATGTTAGATTGATACTATATATATAATACAAAAAATGTAATTGTCAGTTAAATGTATTATATATCTCATATATATAATTTTACTCTTCCTCATTGTTTGTGTAAAAAAATATAAATGTTTTATATTAAAGTAGTAATCTAATAGACATGTAATATTATTATTAGTGCAAACTGAATAAATATATTTATTTTCTATTTAATTATTTAGTAAAAAATAATTTTTATTTTATTTTTACATTTATTTTTATTTTTTGCTCATCGAATCATTTAAAATTATAGTTTCTGATTATCCCAAGCGAAAATTTTCTAATTTTTAATGTTTTAACTCATGAAATATTTACTTCATCATATATGTAAAATTCAATGTAGTTTTTATGTTTTTTTCGCTTATTGAGCTTACTATATAAATATTGTGTAACATATAGTGCTTATTTTTCCCATGAAATAGTAATTAGTATTCAACTGCATTAATTATATATGTGAAATATGTGTTTTACCGGGTAATCCTTATTAATTGAGTGAGAAATTATCATATATCTTATTAATATATATATTTTTTGAAACAATTGTATACCTATTAATAATTTATAAAATTTTTTATGTATAAATTATTTTTAATATCAATCCTTAATTAATGTGACATAGAAATTTTATAAGTTTATGCAATTATAATTACTTCATAATGTTTACCATCCTAGGATATAATCAATATAGTATACAAAATAGCAAAATTTTATATGTTAAACTCCGTATTCACCTTGTATATTTTAATTGTCATTTGCATTGTATTTATTACATTTTTGGAAACTATATTTATAATAATATATACGATTATAATTTTGTTAAAACAATAGGTGCCATATTATTTCAAATGAATTATTTTATAGAATATATATTATTTAGCATAAATAACGAATAAAAACGCTTATAGTAACCTTTTTTTCTTAAAGAAGAAATAACTAAATAATAATATATAACTTATTAACGCACAAATATAATGTAAAATTATATTTCCTTCCAAACATGGTAATAATAAAAGAAAATCCTCTAAACCAAAGCATATGTTAGCATTATAAAAAACGGAAAATACTATATACAAATATAAATATATAAGACAATTATATATTAATTTTACAAAAAAGAAACTATACAGAATCATATTTTTTCTTAATAAATATATTTTAATATTGTAATTTGCTTATAGATTTGTATATATATCCCATTAAGATAACACAATATTGAGTTCCATTATTAAGTTATCCTACTAGGAATATAATAATAGGATATGTTATTTCTGCTATTATTAAAATTTCTAATTAAAAATACTAGTTAATATATAAACATAACATTTATTATCTCCTAAATACGATTATTATAATTTTCTTTTTTGTCTTAATATATATATACGATTATAATTCATTAATCTAATTAACGTGATATAATTGAGAAATTTGATATATTTATTTTATTACACTATAATTAAAACTAAAAAAATTATATCATTTAGTATCAAAGGTATAATTTAAACTCAATTTATATATTATATATCTATAAAGCATGAAGAGTAGTTCATATATATAAAAATAACACTGAATATACACCAATATATAAAAAAATTAAATACATTTTTGTGACTACGATATATAAATAGAATCTCTGTTTCTTTATATATTAAGTTATAATATATATCCTCTTTATGTTTCTAATATATTTTATCATTTTATTAGATTATATTCTTTTCAGCAATAATAATGGTATTTTATTTCTTTATGCTTTCTATTATAATCTCTTTTATATATATACATTTCTAATATACAGATGATAAATAATATTTTTAATAATAATCATCACTCATTTAGTTTAGATTTATGGAAATTTATATTTTCTTATATTTATTTTTCGTTGAAAGGATATGATATATAAGTTTGTCTAATTTATGTTCCTATTTTTGAATAAATTTTTGTTGGTATACTTAATACTTCATAAATTATGCTTCATTTATATTACATACAAAATGGAATATATATCTTTTAAGTTTGTTCCAGTTAGTATATTTAACCAAGAAGAAAAATATTTATAATATTTTTTATAGAATTAATGTAACACAAATGCTATATTAAATCCTCATAATTCATAATATAAAAAATATATTAATTTTATAATAATTATAATTTTTTCTAGATTATGTACACTACAACACAAATCTATTCGTACCTTCTGTTGTAAAGCATTACGTTGAATTTTGAAATAACTCATTATTGGCTAAATGTTGCGCTTATCGTTATTGTGAGAATTTTAAAATAATATTTATATATATTTATAACATTTGCTAATATATGATGATTCATTTTATAAGCTTATAAAGTTTTACATAAATTTGTTATGATAAAAAATGGAATATTTTATGAATATTAATACAAATATAATTTTTTTCATTCTATATAATTAAAAATGGTAATAATATTATTTTAAACAATAAATTCAAAATACAATATTTTTCCGAAAAATTATATTCAAACATATATACTAAAAAAAAATAGTAATATACATATGTTTATATACTAATATGAAAGTGGAAACAAAAAATATAAATATATGCATATGATCAGATAAGTTTTAAATATAAAATATAATAATTATTTTCCGCTTTAATTTATTAATTTTAATAATGTTACATATGTAATATAATTCGTGGGTATATATAAATGCCCTCTCAATAATCATAAAATTCGATACTTCATTGTTGAGCACATATTATGTAAGATAACAATGTATTTATATGATACTGTTTCCTATAGATGATATCCTGTACAACTACTAAGAGATGCTTCCAAAACATTCTATGACGTTATTTATTGTTTTTTTTTTTTTTTGTTACTGTTATCCTTAAAATATAATAGGTATTCAATAAAGTAAAAAGAATAAAAATTTATATTCATATTTTCCTCTATTAAATTGTAATATATATACTTCCTAAAAAGTTAAAAATGCTGCATATAAAAATAAATAATGCTTGTTTTTTATTACATATATATTTTTAAAAGATAATACACATAAAAAAATAAATGAAAAATCTAATATCTCTGAAAAGCATATATTTAAAATTTTTATCCTATATTATCACTTATTTTGTAGAACATTGTATCACTATGATGCTTCTGATATTTTTGAAGAAAATCATAATTCTTTGTTTTTTAAGGAATTCAGAAGCTACTGTATTATTAAAGATAATATGCTAAAACTTTCTTGTAAATAAAAAAATTCTAAGGCATTTATTTTATTTCACATTATTGCAGTTGAAAATAATATAATTAAAGAATATACATCTTTACACACATCATTTAAGAATTAATGTTATATTAAAATATAATTTATTTTTATATTTAATTTGTTAATTTTTTATAGAATTTTAATTTATTCTATATTAGCCATTCTGAAAATATATTTCTAGTTATAATAGGTTTTATTCTAATATATCATATGGCACCACATTATTTGTAAATAAATTATTGATTGTATTTTTTGTTCGAGTTTGAGAATTTAACTAAAATGCGATTTGTATAATTTATAGAGAAATGCATTTTTTTACAGAATATAGTTAACAAAACGATTTTATTAATATAAATTGTGTAATAACTTATTACATATATTTATTCCTCGCTTTTATGTTATACAGTATATAATAAGTCATTATCAAGCGAACGTGCACAAAGAGTACTTTAACACATAATGTCATTTCTAGTAGTTCTTCTGTTAGTATATTATTATATTTCTCTTTCTTAGTATCACTATAATCAAAATTAATTATGCCCTTAAGTATAACAAAATATCCTTATTATTATTAACCATTTTCATGTTCCTGTTATTTGTTCCTTTTAAACCAGTGTGATTGAGCAGCATTTATAGAATTTGAGCTTTCTAATAAAAATAAAAACAATTATATGTCTCCTAAAAACTATTAATTGACTTATATTCTGAAAAGGAATATATTATAATGTTAAATATGTAATTTAAAAATATGATCATTTACAAAAATTGGACGAAAATATATTTCCGTAAATTAATATGTTACTATATATAATTATACTAATATAAAGAATATAAGTGAATATTGTAAAATCTTATTAATAAATAAAAAATAGAAAATATATAGTAAATACAAAATGCAAAAAAATATATATACATAAAGACATGCAAAGAATTATTTTTACTATATAAGATCTAGATGCTAACAGAACAGCCATTATACAAATCTCAAAATATAAATGCACAATATAATAACTAAAATATAACATTAAAATACGAAATAAAGTATATGTAGACTATAGTATATAATATTTTAAATTGTCAGATATATTACCTCATATATGAAAAAAAGAAATAATAATTATTATTTAAATATAAAACACAAAAATATAAGAGTATATAAGACGCATAATTGAGTATGATAAAAAATACATGATGAAGCAAACATAATGAAACTAAAACGAAAAGAGAAACATTGGAGTATTTAATAAAGACAATTATTTATAACCGAATAGATAGTAGAATATTTGAAATAATTTATCATAAATCATATAAACCTAAAAATAATATTTCAAAACCTTGAACTTTAAAATTAAACGCTGAAATTTTTTAATATTTATAAACATATGGACTTTATATATTGAATATTTTATCCATAATATCAAATATTAATCTCTTATTTATGCTTATCTACGCAATCATGAAAAACGTTATCATATAATTAACCATTTTATGTAATCATTAAGTGCTTTAACATCTTTCGACAAATTCAGTTAATGTGATATATTATGATGCTGCTGTATAATATATAGTATATATTTTATAATATTTATTCTAAAATACTTATTTAGTAATAAATTATCTGTATAAAAATGAGAAATTATAATATAACCACCTTATACAAATGCAAACATGACATGGTTAAAACATTTTTTTTATTTTGTTCAATTTTATAACTTATATAATGAAAAGTGTTATTAAAATATAAAAAATACTCATATCTTGATAATAGTGTGTAACTGAAATATTATGTGTTTCTTAAGCACGAGAATAATAGTCTTACGTTTTTTTAAATAATAATCACATATTTAGTGTATACATAATAGCCATGTTGGATGAATTAATTTATTATTATTAAAAATTCTTGATTCACGAATTTTATTATATATTCTGTTTTAAATGAATATGTAAAATTATTTATAGTTATAATTTAAAAAATGTATTAAATATATAGGTTGCTATGCTATTCTATTTTTTTAAATTATTTCTCTTGTATTTATAATATTTGTGTAGCTAATTTAACATAAAAATATATATTCAGTTAAATTATATTACATAATATATGAGCATGTATGATAATAGGTGGATAATCGTGAATTTATGAACGATCAATGTTATTCATGTATTTGACAGGCATAGACTCACTATGCGAAAAATGTTTTTTTATATCATAATTCATATATTCCATGAAAATAATGAAAATTAGAAAGTAATAAAATATGCAAAAACAAGATGAGAGTCAATAAAATTCAGTTTTACTTTAAATAGGTTTGTAATTAAAATATGATGCACAAAATTTGTAATATATCTTTTACATTCAACAGACTTGGCCAATAATAAATTTATTATTATATAATATTGGTTTATATAATCAGAATAATTATATAATTATTTGTAATGCAATTATACCTATCTATATATTTACAATAGTTTTGAATAAATTCTGCTATAATTTTCATGTTTTTTTTTGTTTTCTACTGTTAATATATATTGAATGACAATATTTGTGAAGCATCAATGAAATGTGAACTTATTTTGTGTTATACATATTTTCTGATTGATTATAATGTATATTAATCTTCATATTCTTCATGACAAATACTTATAATTATAATACACAATAAATGTTTGCATATGATGGAAATTCGGCAGAAAATAATCATCAGTCATATAATGTAGAAAGATTTGAATAAAATATCTTAATAAAATGTATTAAAAAATGTTGGTATACCAATTATACATATCATAAGATAATATATTTTTAATGCATATGTAATATCCATCAAAATCAATATTTAGTTATTTCTTAGCTATATTCAATGATCACTTTAAGCCTATGTTATATATTTTTTGTTATATCACATATAATATGTATAATTACAATTTAGGCTATATTGATATTTTATATCATTATAAAAAATCCATTTAAATTGGATTTCCTCTAAATAAATTATGCATATTAAAATTTATATTTCACATTATCATTTAATATACTTTATCATTAGCATATTTAAAAATTATCTTATTAATATATGTTATAATTCTCTAAATGGGTAAATGATTTCTTGTAAAAATTTACTTAGGGTATTCAAATAGGTATTCTAGTAAAGAAAATTTACACACATTACCACGGAGCATGTAGCTCTATTATGTATTATCCAAAATTAAGTAAATTAATATATTAATAATAATGAAAATCATATTTCCATTATAATATTATTTAGTCGCGTATATGTAAAGAAATGAATATTATATTTTGATTTATTAATATAAAACTTTTTGTTATGTACATATATTTAGCTTATCATTATATGTTATGATTATGTATATATATATTTATTGTATTGTTTCTTTTTTTATTTTGTTAATGAAGTAAAATTTATAATAAATTTTACAGAAAAAATTTTATTTATCAAAACTTTTGTACAAATTAAATAATTTTTTTTTTAACTATTTATTATAAAAAAAATAAACTTTTCATAATACATATTCTTTCAGCTTGTATATTATTTATTTTATATATAATAAATTTATGAGGATTTTGATGTTTATATGTATGAGACTTCCTCCATAGTAAGAAGTAAAAAAGTATATAAATAATGTATTATATTCTCGTTACAATCATAATGAATACAAATTTATACATGAACTATAGATTGAAAAAAATACTTTATTATAATTTCTCTCATATATAGTATACTTTATGAAAAGATAATAATTATTATGTTGTATGTACATTTAAGGAATTTATACTATTTAATTAAACATATATTTTTTTAATTGAAAATATATCTATAATAAATTTATCTATTCAAGAATATATTTTTAATTGTACATATACAGAATACATCGTAAATTATTATAGATTACCATGCATAATTATTATTTAATTTTGAATTAATTTATTGTATTTATAGTATAAATAAATTTTATATCTAAAATAATTCATTTTCATTCTGAATATATTATTAATTATATCATGATGCAAACATGAATGCATGTTCTGATGAATATATTAATTATGCTTTAAAAACTAGAATATATATAATAAGATTGATTCTATACGTATTATAATACGTTTATATGGCATATTATAAAAACATAAATTTAATTAATAATATTCTCAAAAAAAATCCTTATTATACAACTATTAAAGATTTATTAATATAATATTTGTATATTGGTACTCATTAATAACATTATAGCAGACAATTTTTAAAATAGTAGAAATATTAATTTGGAAGAAAATAATATAAATAATTAAAAATTACTGTTATTCATCGTTCTTTTGTATATATGTAATTTATTTATATACATTGTGTCTTATAATAATATTAAATATATTTTGTCATAAAATTACATATGTTTTCGTTCTAACTATTATTTATATATATATACTGGATTATAAGTTATCATTTATTACATGAGATTAAAATTAATATGCAACAATAATAGACATGTGGAGAGTTCTTATAAATAAACTTATATATATTTTTTAAACCCTAAGACTTCTTAAAACAATATTAATATAATTAATTTTATGTAAATCTATTTTTCTATGAAGAATATTTAACAAAATGTTAGTATGTGTTTATATTGAGTAAATAATAATATACTATAATTATAATGAAAAGAATAAAATGTTCTATTATATATATCTGAACATTAACGTACATTAATATGTTAAATATAATTTGTATTTATATATTTACGTTCTGCTTTAATACATATATTTTTATTATATATGTATTTTTTTCTTATAAATTAGATGTATTGCTATGTTATCACATTTGCTGTAAAATTAAAAGTGTTATGCATCTATATTTAAAATATTATTAACATTTTAATAATCAACAAATAAATTAATAGATATTTTCATTATATTTATAAGTAATGTTTATAAACAAATTATATTTTTATAAAATATTTTATATTTGTTCAATAAATGTAAAAATTTTATAAATGCATAACAACTACAATTCATATTGTCTGAATGGTTATAATATTTTTTATTTAATATATATATATGCAAGAAAATTATATTTTCCTTCTATTTCAAGATTTTTATTTTTTATCGAGGAAATCAATTTATTTTCAAGTAAATAATGTAATTGTTAATATTAATATATACAAGAGTTAATTATTAATATATATTGTTCATTGTGAATGGGTAAGGATTTATAAAACCTTAAAACATTAATATATATAATATTATATGTTTATAAGAATATCACCTAAATTTCTATTATGAACTTGAGTAAGCTATTATACTTCTATATATAAAAATTATATTATGGCTGATGTCTGCGCGATAATTGTAGTTTATACTATTATTTAATATTTTTTTCATAAAATTATATATAATACTATAAGAAGTGTAGTAAATAGGGAAACAAAAACTAAATATACATATGCTCAAATTAAGAACACTTCTTAGAACTATATATATAATATAGGATTAACGGAATTATATAATTTTCATATACATGTTTGATATTATTATCGTTTTATTATAGTAATCCATATTATATTGTTATAGTAAGTAAAATATTTATGTTTCAAACATTGTGTCAAAATATATAAAGTTATATATTATACACTCAAAATTGTTGCTATTGTATATTTATCAGAATAGCCATTATTGATGTAAAATATAGAAGAATATTTTTCAACTATTCTATAATTAAAAAAAAAAGAATTGCATTCTTCTTCATATCTTATTTCTGTTTTTTAATAAAACATTTCTCTCTTCTTATATATTGCATTTTTATTTTGTATATTACATGTGAACGTATTTTATCTTATATAAAATGTTGAAAATAAATGTAAGTTATTATTAATAATATATAAAATGAAATAAAATGATAGGAAATTATTATGTTTTTTAAAATTTATATGATGATTTGTTCAATGAAATATTGTTATTTTTATATTATTATTATATT
>NW_021628953.1:0-31341 GCF_002157705.1 Plasmodium gonderi
AAATTTTATATAAAATAATTTATTATTAAGTTTATTCACCTTGTGATTAATATAAATAATATGAAATATATAAAAATTGTAAATCCTTAAATCAAATTTCGGTATACGTGTCATCATAATAAAAAAGTAATAAAAATATATATAAATTGTTAAATGTATTCCAAATAAATAAATCATATATTATAATTCTAACAATAATTCCTGAAACTAAATGTCTTGTAGGTAAAAAAAATCCTAAAAATCAAAAAAAATATAAAATCCTAAAAATATATGTAAAATTATAAATCCCTAAATCCTAAAATATTATTTTTAATATATAAAAAAAATATAAACTTTTCTAAATTGTTATGTATAATAATGACACTAATTTATTTGATATATATAAATAGAGATAAATGAATTAAAATTTATGTAAGAGCTCATGTAATGCTAGAAATGTATATTTTTAATTTTTTATTCTTTCTATTACAAGCGAAATTATAACTAAAATTTAATGTATTTTTATTCTTCTTTATCTGACATAATGATAAAACAATAATAATGTCTCATTTTATTTTCCATTCATATAGCTGGTTCATATTTTATCTATATTACATTGGTACATATAAGATAATAAATAAAATTTATAACACATAAAAATATATAATAAATAATTTGTTCATTAATATTATATATGGAAAGATCTATTTAATTAATGATACACTGTCAATTAGGACACATTAACTGATCATATAATAATTTATTTAATAATGATATTAAATAATACACTATTGAATTATAATGTATAAAAAAATATAATACCGTAAAACAAAGAAGTACATATGTATATATGGATTGGATGGATTTCTGAAAATATTATTACATAAAAGTTTTTAAAAAAAATTTATTAAAATAAGCATACAAGGTTTAAAAGTAAATGAAAAATATATATTATATATATATGCAATATATGTTTATATTAAAACGTAAAATTATACTACTTTTCTCATAATACTATGGAATTTATATATTCTCACAATTCTTAATATATATAAATAATATGAATTAAGGTAGTTAAAATTAATAATAATTTATTATATTATGTAAAGCACAAAATAAAAAAAGAATAAAAAAAATTCAATAGCTAAAAAATAACTGGAATCCTGTAAAGCCAGCTCATAAAATAAACATTGAATCACAACTATAATGTGTAAAGCATGATGTTATGTGAACTAAATTATTCACAATTATATATACTTTATAAAACAGTCCAATATATATATATATTACTATTTATAAAATAAGTGCATTGTGTAATATAAGTACACTGACATTTACTCATTTGTTAAGGATGTCAGGAAAAAATATACTAGAAATAATTCAAGTATAATTCGAATTCAATATTAAGCTTAAATAAACATATGTATATTAATTATTTGTCTTAACGATATCCCTTTATTTAATTATATACATATATTATTGTTAATATATTAAGTTATTTTCTTGATATCATAAATTCTTATTAAAATTTTATATATCTATTCTATTACCTTATTTTACCTTTTGATTTTTTAGGAAAAATGCAGTGAAGGATTATCTGAATGTAAAATCAGTTTATTTAGCGCATTGAATAACGCGTTAAATGCAGAGCCAGACTGTGATTATGGTTGTACTATAAATGGTATTGAGATACCTTCTGATGATGATCTTAAAAAAATTTATTTATTCTTGCATAACAAGTCAGAGTATTTATATGAATATAATGAAATACAATGTACTTATTTGAATGAATGCATAAATGAAAAAGGATATGAATACATAATTGATGATGAAAGAAGGGATTACATGAGAAGTTGGAATAATGATATTAAAACTATATTCGATAATTTAATTAATGAAGATGAATGTATTCATAAATGTTGTCAATTCAAATCCACTATAGCTATACCTACTTATTTAAGTATTCCAAGACCTCTGGAGAATACTGGAAAAAGCATCTCTGGACCAAATCCGTTAGTAGAATATGATACTCAAATTACAAATCCACCTGAATCTCATGCATATACTTCTGTTTTACTACCAATAACAAAGGTTACACCTATTGCATTTTTAACCCTAATAACAGTTGTATTTATTATTTTCTTTTCATCTAAGGTAATATATATATTATTAAAATTCATAAATAATATTTAAGAGACACATTATTTATAATAAAAATCTAAATATTGTAACAATTTTATCACATTATATATAGTTTATTATTATGTATTTTATATATAGTATTCCAGAGTAAATACATTTTTATGTAATAAATATAATTGGATGAGTATAATAAGGAAATACACAACAAATAGAAATCCGATTGCATGTAATGAAGATTTTTTATTAAATTCAACAAACTATTATATTAATATATGTTATCTATCATAAAATAATAATTATTTAATATACTACTGAAAATTGCAGATTAAATTCTAGGTTTAGTGTTTAGGCTTTAAGTTTTAGGGTTTAGAGTTCAGTGTTCAAGATTTTATATTTCAGAGTTTAGGGTTCAGTGTTTAGGGTTTGGGGTTTAGGGTTCAGTTTTAGGGTTTAGAGTTTAGGTTTAGGATTGTGGGTTGAGGGTTTATGATTTGAGTTGGTTTTTTAGTTTTTTTGTCTCGCGTTTATGATTATGTTTTATTTATGTTTTTTTTTTTTGTTGTTTATAGTTCGATGTTCATAGTTTAGTGTTTTATGTTATAGGATTTATATTTTGAGTTTTTTTCTATGTCCAATATTTTCTTGTTTTGATATATATAATTTTATGTTTAGGTTTAATGTTTATTGTTCAGGATTCAGGGTGCAACATTTTTGGTTCAGGTTCTATTATAGAATTCTTGCATTAATTTGTGATGTTTTCGTATAACGATATGTTATAATTTATATTCATATATTTATCTATATATTATAATGCGATGTTTTAATTTTTTTTTTGATCAATATGATTATTTTTATTTCTAAAGGTTTTTCAATTCTATGCTATTTTCTATAAATGAAATATAATAGTATTCCATGATCAGTGAAATTTTTATTTTTTTTATTAATATTTGAGTTTATTTTCTATTTATTTGTAATGAATATGTTGTTTTGTAGTGTCGTTTATATTTATTTTCATATATCTGTTAATTTATAAGTGAATATAAATGTTTGAAAAAACATGTGAAATATTTATAGGTATATTATATTTTTATTGGAATAATTTTTATATATTATTAATTCTTTTGTGTTATTTATTTTAATCTTTAAATATTTATATATATATATCGTATGTATATACTTAAAGGATTACTATGTGTTATGCTTACTAACTATACGTTAACTTATATTTTGTTTTTGTAATATTTTGCTTTTATTTTGTTATGTAACTTATTCCACAAATTTATAGACCTGATTTCAAGTTATATTCACTTTTATTCATTAAATATATATCATTAGAAGTATTTATGCGTGATGTTAATTTGAATATATATTGTTATTGTAATGATTTGTGAAATATGTTACATTTACGTTGCGTTGGTTATTAATATGGATTAAATTATGAATATTTTTACTATTATATATATTTAATAAATATTTTAATAGCTATTTGTTCATTAAAATATATTCAAGATTTATAATTATAAATTTTAATTATTATTGAATATATTCTTACACTATCTATCATGTATAACATATGTTAAAAATGAAATTTAAAAGAATAATAAATATTTGGATATACTATTTTTTCCTATATAAGAAAAAATAACATAAAATAAAATGAAAAATGGGATCTATAGTAAAATCTGAAAATTAGAAATAATTAAACAATATTTTCAATATAATACTACAGAATTTTATTAATTTTTTTATGATTATTCTTCATATTTTTATGTCTGTTATGATATAATAAAAGTAATTAACAAATGATACATAAAGTAACAATTAGAATTATATGATAAAATATTTTTATTTTTTTATGAACACTTCAAAGAACATATATGTCTAGGTTTTTACTTAATTAATGGTATATCTTTTATCAATGTCTGTAATTGATTCCTCCAATAAAGACAAATTTAAAAATATAAAGAAAAAGACACTTAATACATGTTTTGGACCTTATTATGCCAAAAGAAAATAAATTAATTATTATGAAATTGAATGTATATTAAAATAATTTATATCATAATTAATATTCAAACAAAGTATATGGGTATTCGTATGCTTTTTATGAATTGAAGATTTTTTAATTAATTGATATATAAATAACACATTCTGAAAATGTACAATTACTCGTAATAAAGTACACTGCTCGAAACTGTAAAAAGAAGTAATATATGAATATCCTAATAAATAATAATCCATTGTTATATAGTGTTAGAAAATTTAACAGTGATAATAATAATCAAGAATATCCTTGTAATATATTTCCTATTGTATATATATTTATTAAGTTGTGATGAATAAAAATATTTCAAGAATTGTTTACAGTCATATCAATACAATTGAACTTATAAATACAATCAATTATCATTTAAATAAGCAAAGGTACATAATTGTATTACCATTTTTATATTTGACTATGTTTCCACAAATTTCTTTTTAATCTATGCTTATACAAAATTATTTTTTCTGTTTGTTTAAATTTCATTCATATAAATTAATAGAAATATTAAAATCATACGGAAATATTAGAACAGATGAGCAATAATAAATAAAATTTGAATATGATGTGGTTTTAATAAAACCATTTAGCGAAATAAGTCGTGCTATAAACAAAGAGAGAAAGACAGCTTTAGGCGAAGAGATGTATCATAGATAGTCTCAATTTTATTCACAAGTATTGGTACAGTTTTTATTCTTTTCCTTTTACAATATTAATAATTGCATTAATTTATATAAAGTTAAAATTAAATTTAATTCATTAGATATATTTGTTATAATATGAATGTTACAAATTACTTTGAATTACATATATATTATAAATTACTTTTGCATAAGGATATTACATTTCATGTTATTTTTAATATACAAAATTTCGTTAATTATTACAACCAAAGCTAAGAAATTTGAAGAGAATGTTAAAAAATAAAAAAATAATACCAATTTAATGGATTCATTTGAAAATGGATTGAATAATTTAAAAAAGGCAAGGAATAATATATATCTCAATATAATACTATTAATAGTATAATAATAGTAAATTAATTAATGTTGTTTTGTAAAATAATTATGCTTAAAAAATATGTTGCATGTAACAATAGTGGTATTATAAGCATTCTTTAAAATTTTTACAATAAGGGGTGCATAAATAAAATAAAAATTTTGAAATTTTACAATATAATATACTATAATTATAATACGTGTATTAAATTAACAATATATAAAAGAGAACATACAGATATGATGTATTATAAATATATATATAAAGATAAATGAATTCAGACATAATATAAGAATTGTTTTCATAATATACTTTTTTCGAAATGCACAAATTTATTATTAGATATAGATAAAATAAACGGTGAAGTATTAAATTACATATATAAATAAAATAAGCTCGTAAAAACAGGAAAAAAATTAAATAATGTCTAGTATAAAAAATAGGTTCTATAAATAAATGCAATATCTTTATTTTCCTAATTTTAATTTTGAAGAAACCATAGTATATTATTGTTGTATCAAAGTTAATATATTAGGATACTTATATTTTTTAAACATTATTATAAATATAGAAATAACTAATATAAAAAATGAATCTGAGAGAATTTTATTCACCAATTAGTTAACATAATTCTGAGCATTATATATTTAATATTTTTAAATCTTGTAATAAAAGCATATTCATAAAATTTAGCAAAAAATATATATCATCATATTTTTGATATGTTAAAAAAATCATGTTAAATAATATGATATTTAAATTATATTATTATATGAATTAATGATAAAAATGTTATAAAACATATATATTCATATTATGCAATCATTATATTGCTTAATATTATTTCTTAAACGTGTGCTATATATAATGTATTGCATATTCTATAATCCTATAAATATGTAAGAAGAAATAAGCTATACCATGAAATAATCTATAATGTATCTGTTGTTTTTTCTACAGTTGGTGTCCTACTATTATAAGAGAATATATATATGTGATAAAATATACCATTTTATATATTAGTTTTATAGATAATAACTATTTTTACTTATATAATTACATTAAATTTTTTATAATATAATTATAAATTATATCATAAAAAAAAATTTTCAAATATAATAATAATATATATGAGAAAATCATTTTGAAGAAATTAAAATTAATGTTTCACATTAATTTGCTAGAATTTCTTCAATTTTTTTTTTAAAATCCCTCGGAGTGTTAAACTCTAATTAAAAAATAAGATTTAATTATTATCGATTGTATAAATATATATGTAGATAACTTAAATAATGGATAAATATTTTTTTACAATTTTAATATTTTATAATTATGAATCTTATTTTTTATTTTGTACTCCATTAAAATTATGCACATCTATGTTAATTTGTAGTAATACTACATATTTACATACACTAGGTATATCCAAATTTTTATACATTTGCATTGTTAACAAATACATATGTTTACAAAACATTAATGTGTTAATTATATTGTTAACATCCTCTTTTTTTCCTTCTATTTTATTTATATTATATTAATTGGGGAAAAATATTAAATGTCAATATAATACTTGCAATAGTTACACACATTTGATTTCTCCAATAAAAAAGTATAACGCTCAAAATGTTTTCAATATTATTTCAAACAACTAGTTTATTATATATATATATATTTACAATAAGATAAATGATATTCGAAAATCATAGTATAATTTTCCTCTGAGAACTAATATTTTGTTCTGCGAGAATTAGTTTTAGTTCAACACACAATGCCTGTATGTCCAAGAAGTTATTATAATGTACCACAATTTCATTAAATAATGAAATGATGTATATTAATTTAGTTTATTCTATTTTTATATAGTAAAGATTCTTAATCTTCCATTTATATTAATAATTCTAAATTGAATTTTCATATATTATGTCATTTTACTAGATATTATAAAAAGTCTTTATTATTTTATCATAATAAATCATATAAAATATAATTAAATTTTATTTCTACAAGAATTCAAATTTTATATTGTGTTTATTAAAATAAAATAAATTGAATCCAGTAACTAATATTACTCATTTATTGGTTTTAGTTAATTTAACTATATGCTATTTTATATCTATCATCAATTGTATTTTTGTGTTCGACATCAAATGAATACATAAAATCTACATTATTTTTTTTGTTCTTATAAAACTTTCTTCTTAATTTCCATACCTTTGGTTCTAAATATGAAAAATAAGGTGTATACTAAAGAAAAAATAAAATAATATTTTTATTTATTGTTCATTTATATTATACGTATTTTTTAATTATATTTCAAGGATAAATTATAATAAAATATAAATTTTGTTATATTGATTTTGTTTTAAACCTTATACAAAATAAACATAATTATTAATATTGAAAAAGTTATAAAAAGCATTCCAATACTTATTCCTGTGTTTTCTACATCATCTATTACATAGCTCATCGAAATATCAGATCCTAAGGCTTTGGGCATCAATGTTTCTCGGAGTCGCTCTTCATTCCCTGTTATTTCTGTATAAGTGCGATTAATATTCATTCTTTTTTGTTGTATCCAATCGTGAGTTAAGTAATCTAAGGCATGTCTTCCAATCGGACAACTCTTCCAAGAATTTCTATACCCTTCACATACTTCAATAATTTTTTCGAGTTCTTCCTTAACATGGCTTCTATTTTTATAAGGATGTTGTTCTAATTTTTCAAAGCATCTTTTAAAATCACGCATATTTTTAGTGCTTCTATGCTGTCTATTTGTAAAAAGATTAATCCAGTTATATATTTCATCTAGAATTTCTATTATTTTTAATGTTTGTTCATCAATATCGGTAAAATGCTGCATGCATACATCAGATATATTTATTCTGACAGTTTTTTTTGCATTTCTCATTACATTGTAACAATTTTTTGATGTTCCACATGAACCTCCATACTTATGAACTATATATTTTAGTTTGTAATAGAAATAAATACAATTTTCTCTTAGGTTATAATTTACATCCTGTATTTTGCTATCTATATAATTTAAATAATAAAGAAGTTGTATGCAAATATTTTCTAGAGATGTATCGTACCAATAAGAATTTTGTTGTATATTAATTCTAAAATCACTACAAATTGCTGAATACGAAGTACGATCTCTATCTCTTTGCGATTTAAACCACAGTTTATCAAATTCATTTCTACATTCGGGGAATAAACCCGAAAAATTGAACTAAGAATAAATTTCAAAATATATATTAAAATTTAGATTAAATTTTTATGAAATTTTTTTTTTTTACTTTTTAAAAATATATTCTCCGCTAAAATTAAGTAATATAAATTATAATTAAAAAAAAATAGAGGTATACACTGTTGTTTTTATCATTTTCTGGGGTCATTATGGTTTTAATATGTGTATAAATAAAAATTTATTATATTAATATTATCCTTTGAAAATATGAGGACATGTATTTTATTAATAGAGTATGAATTAATATATATTAATTATTTTACGAAATTTATTAAAAAATATATTTTTATTTCATTCTTATTTAAAATTAATCTTTGAAAGTATTTCCTGTTTGCAATAGTAGGTATAATATTTTTGAAAAATAAATAATAAGAAAAATTGACAGCCAAAACATGAGCTATATATATATATATATATATACGGAAAAATCAAATTTGTTTTTGTGACATTTTTATATATATAATATGATTATGATAAAACAGTTATACCCTGTAATATATGAAGTATACATATATTCATATAAGAAATAGATTCATTAAAAAATATTTATATACATGCTTTTATAAATACTTAAAAGTGGTATATTAATAAAGTAAGTACATTTAGCATTCGGGTTTAATGTTACATTATTTCTCTCACTTTTGTATAAAAAGTTTTATAACTATAATATTATGATATAATATAAATTTACATAAAATATACATAAAAATATTCTTCAATACATATTATTGATATAATATCATATATACCTCTATATAAGTATATAATGTAATCTAATTTAATATTATAATCATATATTTACATTGAATCATTCATTAGTAATATATTTATTATGCATAAATTGCTCAATGCTATTAGTGCATTTCATGATAATAATGATAATATTATTGCCACATATATATATATTATTTATATAAAAAATTAAATTATAATTAAATAAAATATGCATATGCTATTCATCTCAATTGAGTGTGTATATCGTTTATTATGTATGTAATATAAATTTTTATATAATTTATATAAAATAGTCATTATGTAGTTGCTTTATGATCTAAAAAATATAAGCATTCTCATTATATGTTATTAAGGAATATAAAATTACTTTTTATTTCTTCTTTGATACTTATAATCCTTTTATTTTATGAGCATTAGTAATTATAATTATATCTTCAATATCTGGCAAATGTAATATATTTGTGTATTATTAATATATTTAAAACATGAATATTTTAATATAAATAAAAAAGAATACTAATTTTCACATTTTAATTTATCACTGTTGATAAAGTAAGATGAATGTTTTATTTTATATTTCTATTTTAGAATATATTATATATTGAATTCCTTGAAGGCGTAAGTTACATATATATCAAATAATTATATTACAAAGAAAATTTCATCAAATTATAAAAAATTTTCTTTAAATTATATTAAAATAGTTTTGTAGAAATAACAACTTAATATATAATAATATTTTTTAGAACATGGTACAAAACTACTTAACTAAAATCTGTAATACCCTTAATTGTAGATTTTATATATTCTATATTAAATTTAGCTTTACAAAAAATATTCCCCTCTTGGAGTACGATGTGTCTGTTATTCATTATAATAAGAATGAGGACTTGTAATCAACATTTACTAGGTCTTTTTGAAATTTTATTATAATTATATCATATTAAGAAATTAATCCTTGTTTATTATTTCAACATATAAAAATTCTGATTTATTATAATAAGAACAGGTCCAGGATACAATATAATTTATAACAATATATATTTAATGCTATATATAATGCTAACATGTGTATAATATACTCTATTTCTTGGAACATAAAAAATTATGAAATATTGTATAATATATATTTGCAAAAAATTTTTATAATATTGTTAGTATTACAGATTAATCATTGTAAAATTATTTTCAAAATGTATATGTTATAAGTTGTAGTATCAATGATATTAATAAATAGAATCATATTTATATACGATAGATAGATGGAACAAATATGTGATATAATATTATATATTTTTTTTTTCTCTTTTCTACTACTAAATAGCATATTTTATTATATATTTTTTCAGTCTTAAATATATTTATGATAGAAAAATTTTATATATTATTTTATTGAAAATATCTGTGAGATCAAATGTATGAGTCTTTTTTTTTTCTAGCCTCTATTCAGAAACTACCATGTATAATTGAAAAACATATATGCACCTCATAATAAGCATTAAAATATCTTTTTTTTCCATACAGATTTTTAAACAGTCTAATAATAATAATATATAAATAATTAATAATGATATATTTATTTTATCCTACTAATGGTTAAGAAAATTTTCTCTTGTATATACTCACGGATTAAAAATGCAGAATGACATTAATTTATACAATATATATATAAAGAAACATTAAATTTAGTTCATAATCATAAGAAAATCATTAAATATAATCTAAAAAAAAAAAAATACATTTTATAATTAAGTGTACATACCATAAATCATTCCTAAATACACAATTATATATTAATCTGCAATAATTTTATTTTGTATTATCATTATTTTATAAATAATTATAATTACAGATTTATGTCAGAAATTTCAAATATATATATATTTCGAGGTATCTAAATATATTTTCATTATACATATGTAGTCCTAGTATATTAGTTTTGAAGGTATATATGAAATGTATTATAGCTATTATTTATATATTGTATAGAACATCGTATCCTTATTTACATCAACGTGAATGCCTAATAGCAATGTAATTCTTCCTAAAGCTTTACATATTTATCTGCAAACTATACATGCTCTAATTTTTATTTTCTAATGATTATGAATTAGTCAGTACAAAAAATAAATAAATAACTACAAAAACTTATAATTATCTAAAGAATTATACACTTCTTATTTTTTTTATACTGCTTATTGAATGTAAACTATATATAAAAAATATACACTTTTAATTTTAGCGATACAATTATTTTGAGAACAGAATAATAAATTCTTTTAATATAGTATGATCTAACATTATTACAAGAATGCATGATATTCATACATATTTTATGAAATAATATATATGTTGTTTAATAAAGTACAATTATGGAAACGTCATTAAGAATCATAGCGCAACATGTGATAAAATAATTATATATTTATCCCTTTTTTTCATGGCATAAATGCTGAATTTTTAGTATTTCTTTTACTGATGTGTATCCTAGTATATCATACATTAATACTATATAATGTTGAACTTTTCTACAAACATTATTATATGAAATTAAATTTTCTCATTGTTTTTTATCACTTCAGGTATTCAAAAAAATATATGAATTGACATTTTAGTTCTATTACTTTATAATAGTTTTGATGAACTTTTATAAAACGTAATAATAATATTATTGTATCACAAGTTCATATTTATATAAGTTATATAATGCACGTAAACTATAAAGTTTATACATATATAATCATTTGTATTGTTTTTATTTCTTATAATAACATAATTGTTTTTTACAAGATCAATTTATATTAACACAAGGATATTTGTATTAATATATATTATATTTTCTATATCTATACAAATAAAGATTATAACTGATTGCCTTTATATTGTATTATCCTATATTAGATTATTATCCAACATGATTAAGTTTATTGCGTTATTTATTTGAACTTTGATATATATTGAGATCATTAAAACTTTACATTATATAATATGAATTTTGTGATTGCATGTATTTGGTTTGAATTTAAAATAGCCAAACAAATTATTTGACTTTTTATTCAGCGATAAAAATTTTAATTTTCTATTGTCTTACATTATCACACTAAAAATATGTTTATATGTCTTTTTCTTCGAATTTAATCAATGAATATATAAGAAGTAATCTCCTAAAAATGTCATTCGTGAATTATTAATATAACTTGAGAACTTAAATCTGAAGTAAATTCTTTGAAGCATGGTAAATAAGATAATTATATAATAACCTTTAAATGTATAACTTATTTTTTTTTTTATTTGTTTATATGTTGTATAATGAGAACTAAAAGTGCGATAAAGAATCATATAAATAAGCATAATTTTCTATATGAATTTATTTATAATATATTTACCATTAATTGGAAAATGTATATATTAATAAAAATTCAAAATATTTTTGATATGTTTTGATGTATTATTTGTGTGATTAAAACACTCTAAAAATATTTTTTTAAGTGTCTAAAAGTTATATATATATACGAATGAAAAAATGAGGAACTTTTTAATATATAATTTTATAATAAATATTTTTAACAGTAAAATGTTGCATATTTTTTCTTATATAATATTAACTATTTTTACAATATCAATTTTTTTTATTTATTTACTGGATGATTTACTTACTTTTTAAAAAAAGTTTTCATTAAAGAACTTATTAGTTCCTATAAATTTATTTTAACACAAAAAATGGTAATGTACTATATCCATCTGTACATTTTTTTTTCATTCTAAAAATAATTTCCTTTGTAACCTAATATTCAATAAAACATTTATTCTCCTCATATATAATTATAACTTCCTATGCTTCTATTGTATCAATAATACCTATGTATGATTTTTATTTAATACAAGTTAATTTAATGATATCAGAAAGCTAATAAGTAAATTATAATGGTTTATTTAAAAACGAAACAATTATTTTTAATGAAAAAGAATAACATAAAATGACATGACTTATAGAAATAATTTTAAATATAATATAAATGTATGGAAAGTACTAAGGGATATCATATTGTTTTATATTAATATGATTATAGTATTATTATGATTTTTATATTTATGATAATGTTTTCATTACAATATAAATATAAATTAAGATAAATATATAATTTTTTGGATTCATATTATTGCTTATAAAAAAATATTTATTTATAAGATTTCTATAAAATAACTAAAATGAAGATATTAAAAATTAGGAAATATTTTAAGCACTAACAAAATTATACATGTAAGAAAATAATTAAACAATATTATATAATTCTATATTACCAAATAATCATTCCATTTATATAAAAATATAACACAAATAGATGTGTTCTTTATTTAATATTATTTCTGTCGTCATATAAGTACGTTACATAATTTAAGAACGTATATAATTTAAATAAAATCCCTGGAATCTTAAACATAATATATCATTTTTTTTATAATATAAAAATTGTAAAAATGTGATAGTGCTATTATATTAATACTTATGTTTATTCTTATATTTGAAAATATGAGCTAATAATTGATGCAGAAATTAAGTAATTATTACCTTTGAATATATATCTAATTACATATAATAACAGAAGTTAATCCATAATAAAAAAAAAAGTTCCTCAATTATTATAGGTAGAAAATATATATACATATTAAAAATACAAGAATTATTAATGTACGCAAATGAGAACAAATATGTAAAGTTAGTATATATTCCAAATGTATTGGAATACAAAGAATATATAAATAAATATATTTTTTTTAAAAATATAAATCATAATTATAGCATGGATATAATATCATAAATATATACAATAATACTAATATATATAATAATAAATTATATATTTTAATTATAAAAAGTAATTATATTTATGTATTTTTATCAATTTTAATATAATAATGTAATTATTCATAGATATAAATAAAAGAAAAGAGTATATGGTCATTTTTTTAAAAATTTACTCATGAAAACATGTTATTTGAAATATAAATTATAGCATATCTACCTCAATATATAATTTATAAATATTAATATATGCTGTTTATTCACTAAAACAAAAATGGAATCCCAAGCACTAAAATAATAAACTATGAACCATGACATATCCTGGATTCCCTAGTGCATGCTTTTTGATATATGATCATTTGGATTGTTTTATATTATAAACAGGTTTATGTTTTTTATTTATTCCTTAAAATAATTATAAATACATACAGCATATCAGAAATTTTTACTACCAAATAATGATTAGATTAAAAATTAATAATACCTTCCTTTCTATTTTTTTTTTCTATGTATTGTATAATTTTTATAAAGAGTAAATAATATTCCCTAATATTATGTATAAATCGGTTTAATATTTGGTATTTTACTTTAGTAAAATTCAGTAATATTTTTAATTAATATGAAAAAAGAGGTAATCATACTAAATTTTACGCGCTCTATTGATGGATATAAATATTATTATAACAATTGGTATATTATAACAATTTTCAATATAAATGTACATTGGTTTTATATAATTTTTTTCACAAGTACATGGTTTTTGTAAGACTATTATTTTTATATTATATTAGTATTATCCGTTATGTTCGTTATTTCCTAATTGTGCAACTGTTACAAAAAATGTTCATATATATAAAATTCAATCAAAATATGACTGTAAAATTATTAAACAAATCATTTAGATGTAACTGTTTCTGATGCTGAAGATACATGCTGTCAATCTATGAAATATTTGTATGTAATGTATACCGAAGAAAATATACATCATAGCAAAATATATTTTTTAAATACTTGTATTTTTGTCTACATAATATAAAATTATAGGTGGAAAAGTTAATGTAGTTATCTAAAATTTTTATAAGCGATTGATTAAAATAGCTAATTCTTCCTCTGATTTAAAGGGTTTTTTTGATAATGAGCAAAAATATAATATTTATGTTTATTTAGAAATATTCAAAGATCTATACGACTATAATGTAAGTATTGATAACATAAAAAATCCTCGTAGCAGTGAGTGTAATAATGAAAAAATTCAATTCTGTAAAAAAATGTGAAGACATATATAATCACCTCAGGAAGGAATGAGAAACAATGTATAGTTCAGGTTCATACAGTGCAATAAAAATTATCAGAAATAAACTTAAGAATTAAAATTTAAGCACTGAATGTAATATATATATAACCGAAATATTAAATTCTTTTCAAAAACAAACATTACTAAATTTTGCTTCCTTGCCTATTTTTATAATATTAGTAATATTATGTGTCTTTTTTTTTTATCTACAAGGTAAATTATGTGTATATTTTAACTATACAATAATTGTTAAAATATCGTCAAACTATATATACGTAACTAAAAAATTATATTTTCAGCTTAATATATCTTTTTTTATTAATTCATTCCATATAGCTTATATTTGCAGACTTATATGAAAATGGTAAGTAAATTATTTAAAAATACAGATGAAGAATACGATATATGCAATCATATAAAACATATGGAAATAATTCATGGAATAGGAGATATAATGTGTTATATAATTTTTCCTAGTTATACGATTGTATATATAATTACAAGGATATATTTCATTTACATAACATAAAAAAAGAAGAAATTAAATTTTTCAGAGTTTGATTCTATTAATATTTCCATATAAGAATGAAAGAGAAATTAAAATATAGAAATACATTGATTAACAGGTAAATTTAATATAGTAATGCTTCAATACAATGAACTCAGGATGTTACAAATATTATTTATTTTATGAAGAATGACTAAAAATAAAATTCATATATCTTATAAACTTATCTTTTTAATATTTTGTATTTTGATTGAAAATAATTTTTTGTTTTTATTTAACAATATCTCATAAATATTTAATGCAAACTGAAATAAGAGATTTACATATATATCATACTATTCAATTATATTACATTATATAAAAATGTATATTCAATTACGAAATCAAAAAAGACGAAAACTTATTTTTTTAATATTCATATGATGTCTTTTTTGATAATATATCTCGTTCCCATAATTTTATGATATTTATGTGTGAAATTTTATCAAATATAAGTTAGTTAGTTATATGGTAGCACATGAGTATA
This sequence comes from Plasmodium gonderi, assembly GCF_002157705.1. Classification (NCBI taxonomy): domain Eukaryota; phylum Apicomplexa; class Aconoidasida; order Haemosporida; family Plasmodiidae; genus Plasmodium; species Plasmodium gonderi. The sequence continues at coordinate 16,282 of NW_021628953.1, forward strand.
AATATATCATTATTCTTATATATTTAATTATTTCATTTAATATGCCACTTTGTATTACATTTTATGTTTTTCCCATTTTATATGTATAATATAGTAAATATTAATAAATTTATATTACTAAGAACTATAATCTCTTATGTAGATTCATTGAAGTAAAAAAGAATGAAAAAATATTTTTTTTTAAGTGAGAAGTGTTATTATATATTCATACATTTCATTTATAATTTATGCTAATTTGAATAACTATACTTTATTACATAACGTATTGCTCAGTTGAAAATATTATTACATTATAGCATGATGAATATATATGTAATAATATATAAAATTTTACCATAATTACTTATTATTTCATTATATTACAAAACATCATTATATAAAACTTAATTCCAAATATTAAAATACCATGAACAAAATTTATCTATCAAACATATAATTATAAAATAAACTGTAATATGAAAATAAGAACTTATTTTTTATATTATATATATGGGTAAATAAAAAAAAATTATACTTCGTTCAAAGACATATGTATACAAATAAATTATATAATGTGCAAATATAACACCAGGCAATATTTATGGATTTCATTATAAGTTATACAATTAATATAACATTCATATTAACATTTTGTTATTTACACATTTCATTATTCATTGTTCCCCTTTTTTATTTATAATAGCCAAAGTTCTCATCCTTCACATTCTTGAGACATATCGATTTACATATAATTAAATCAAAAGAACTTTTTTTAAATGAAAAAGTGAATAAAAAACATTTCAAGAATAATTTTATATACCCATTTAATAATGCACTTCCAATATATTTTTAAATTACGAATAATGTTATATAAATACTGTGAAATACTGTCTAAATAATTATATATACACATATGTAATAACAATGTATATATATAGAAAGAATATTTGTGTTGCAATCATACAATTATTAAAATTTTTATAACTAAAAATAACATTAAAATAAAAAGTGTTTGGAATATCAATAAATTTATTTTTATCATATTTATTATAATATATAGGAATAAAGAAGCATGCGCACTAAAACATATCTTATGATTTTTTATGCATAAGTAAAGCATCTTTCTATTTAAGTACTATTGTGTAATTTATGAAATATATTATTCATTATATTACAAAAAAATTTATATTTGTGGAAATGAAGTTAGAGCGCATGTTAATTAATATGTAATATATATTTGCTATAATATGTGTAAAAATTTCAGCTTTTACATATTTGTGGTACATTAGCATAATATTTCCAAGGTTTCATCATCATATATATAATTGTATAAATTAATAATAATATATATTCTAATAAATATGATTTTTACTTATTTATATCCTTTAATCATATATAAAATTCAATTATATTATTTTATTTTTTTACGAGCAAAAGCATTGATATCCATGAGGTTAATGTGTTATACTTAATTCAAAGAATTATGAATCACATATTTATGATTAATTAAATTAAATAAGTGGTAAAACATATAATGAAAATATAATTCTTTAAAATATACTATATTTATAAAGATGATATATGTTCGACTTATTACAAATCTTTTTTTATATTGTATATTCACTTGTTAAAGATATAATTCATATTAAATAACTTTAAATGAATCATTATAGATTGATTATGTATTATTGTTTTCAATATTGAAATTTAATGTAAAACATAATACTTTTTTGATGATTTGTGTTTGATATATATTTAATATTATGTATACATATATATATGTAATATTTTATCTTATATGCAATATGCGTTCTCAGTAGTTTTCATTATGTTTTATTCTAATTGAAATAACAAAGTAAAATAAATAAAATACCTAAATTTTATAGAAAATCATTTTTAATTAATGTAAGATGAAAATAATATAGTTATTTATTATGTTCTAAAATTAATACATTAATGCTGTTGTTCATTGCATATTATATATTTATATATACTATAAAAATATATAGCTCATTAGAGACACGAATTGACGAATAATAATATGTAATGGATAATGATATTATTTATATTATATTTACATCCGAATGAAAGCATAATATTTTTGCATTTAACAGAAATGAAACTTTTCAATTGAATAAACATATGCAAAAAAATTTGTTCCTTATAATTATTTATTCCTTACAATAATATTAAAATCTATAAAGAAAAGTGTATATAAAAAACTTTACAATATTAGGCCATTGTTTTAGGTTATGTATCAAAAGATGATACATGCAACGCATATAAGTATAAATGACTTTGAGTATCAATATAGAGCCATTATAATAAAATAAACACAAAACATATAATCATAATACATGAATCCTGAAAAATATTTGTGAAATTATATAAACAGTGAAAACAAATAATACATGTATGTAATAAATATGATGCAATAATTTAATACATATATATGTAAAAAAAAATAATACAACTGATACATAAATTAGATTTTATAATTCATCAGAACTAAATTTAATACAGTATATATAATAAAATTAAAATATATTTATATATTTTAACACTGTTAGTTTAGGAATTATTAATATTTAATGAAATACATAAAAAAACAGAAATCTCTTATATAGCAGAAAATATTATTTAGGATCATATAAATTAATATAAGTCAAATGAATAATCTTCCTTCTTTTTACATGTAAAAAGAAGAAGCATAAGTCAAGAATATTTGTGTGAGTATATAAACGTTTTTCAAAAAAAAAAATAAAATAAAAAAATAAAAAATTTAATTCCGTGCCAATATACATAAATTCAAAAATAGTATATTATCTCACTGAAATATTATTTTATTAAATTGATATATTATTATTTTTTTTTATTTTATATTGTCTATGAATTTTTTTTTTTTTCATGATATATTTGATGGAAAAATTCTGAAAATATTTTGATTACATTATTCTATATGTGTTTAAAGAAATAATTTTTATGAAATACATAATTAATCGTCAAGATAATGGGAACTATATAAGACATTATAATTATTATTGCAATATATATTGTTATAAATTTCTGAGTTTTCCAATTTTCTACATTTTTTCTTGAGACCAGGACAAATATTTATTATCTTTTTAATTTCACGATGTAATAATGAATTATATGGCAGGAACTAATTTGTAATAAAAAATATTTTATATTAAAAATATATTATTATTATTATTATAATTTTTTTTTATTTTTTAAATATTTTATTATATAATTACATATATCGACATCATATTTAACCTTATAAATTATAAATAATAAAGCTGTTATTATTAATATTAGAAAAGATGATATTATAGCAGTTTTTGATTTATTAATTTGGGCAGAAGGTAACATTATATTCTCAAAATTTTCAGAAGGCCATGTTCTGAATTTTAGTTTATCACAATCATTTGATAAATTTAATGCATTGTATTTATTTTTATAACTTTTTAATATTTTACAAAAATGTTCATCCCAATTATTCACACATAACTTATGTCCGCGAATGTATATATCAGCACATTCGTCTGCACAATCGCACTTTCTTTTAATATTACAAGATGTAAAAGTAGAGTTTTTTATATCATTAAGTTTCTTGCTGATATCACATATATCTGTGATTAGTTTCAATTCATTATCAAATATGCTTTCTCTAAAAGGATCTGTACAAGAATCAAACAAACCACCACTTTTATATACATTAAGAATTTCATGGTAGAATTCTTTGATGTAGTTCCTACATTTTGCCGATTTTAGGTGATGCTTATATATCCAGTAATACAAGTATCTAAAGTGGTTTTCTTTTGGAGTATTTTGCATATCACTGCATATATTATATAAATATCTCATCGCTTGAGGGCATAATTTGTCTTTATCATATATTTTAACAGTATCGAATTGTTTATTAAACTTCAGACATTGACCATACCAATTATCACGTTTCAGATTCGTACTATTTCTATCCATAATAATTTCGTATTCCGAAAAAGCAGTATATAATGTATTAAACTAAAAAAAAAATATATAACACTATTTAAATGAATACATTAAGCTAAGTTTTATTTTAAAATATATATATATGAATGGGAATTTTAAAAATTTTTAACACTGCATTATGCATTATAAGAACTAAGAATTACATGTACTTTTCTCACCTTAGATGACATTATATTATTTAAATGTTAAAAAAATATACGATAATATAATATATTGGCACAGAAATATACACGTTAAAATTGTAAAAAATAATGCATGAATATACAAGGTTTTTTGTTATAATTTTTATTTTCCGACAAATTTTGAATGAATTAGAGTTCTTATCAATTACATTTTAATACAAACAATACTAGTAATAATTTGTGAAAAATAATATATTTTTTATATATATTAATAAGAAAAATGTATCCAAATATATTTTGAAAAATAGTTCGCTTTGCTAAATTAAATATATTACAATACGCTAAGATTTTATATAATTATTATATAATTTGTTTAACACATTTATAAAAAAATTGATATAATGCGAATCAAGAACTTTATCTTTAATATATACATGTACATATGTTATTTTCTTATTTTTTATACATAATATAATAAAAAATATAATTCAGTAGGAAAAATAGAAGATTCAGGAATAACGAACTTCCTTGATATGTTAATTAGTTCATTCACATATATAATAAATTAGGAAAATTTTATTATATAATATATTTAATAAAAAAGAATAACGTATATATGTGACAATCTTTTAGGGTTCATGGATTTTGTATTAGGGATTATATTTTCATATTAGTGCATTTACAGAATGTGTTAATTTTTATAAATTATGTATTTTTTATATGCATTATATTTAATTTTTCAGAATATATCATTTTCATATTAATATATTTAAAATGATGAAATGTTTTTTTTTTTTTTTTTTTTTATCTATGTATAATTGTATTATTTTATTAATATTTGATAAGATTATGATAAATATAATTTTTTTTGTTTTTAGTATTCATAACATATTGTGTTATTTTTTTTGAGGTTATTATATTTTTATAGGATATATTATTAATCATATGATATCAGATAATTTTATTATATTACAAAGCATATATATTTTAATTTTTTTTATACCAAAATTTTTTTGAAACATATAGGAAAAGTTTATATTAGTTTTCATTTTTTATACCTTATTAATTTCTGTATATTTTATTATATATACTCATTTCATATTTACAAAAATTATTAAACTCTTTTTTTCTATTGAATATTAATTGCAGTTATAATTTTGTATTATATATGTATTCAATGAAACAAGTTACATTTTTTGAGCATTAAATATAATATTATATTTTTCAACAAATATGTGTAAGGAAAAGTAAATATATAATGGATTTATAATATTATTACAATTATACTATTTTGAAATGTGTGATATATTATGCATGTACTCATTTTCATGCATTTTGTAATTATTATTTATGTTATTAAATTTTGCATTATACTTATACGACAGTACAAATAAATTTAAATAATCCTCATTCTTAAGATTGTTCTATTGATATATATATATATATATAATTATCATATCATATTATAAAACAAATATTATATAGTTTTATAATATAATATGATAATCTTATTAGTATTTAATTTGTGCACTAATTTTTAATGATTTATTTCTAGTTATTTTTTAGTTAACACATGTATACATATTTTTTACAACCAACAAATATAATACAATAAGGTTACTTATCTATTTTAACTTATATTTAGTTTATAATGAATACATAATTACAAGCGTGAAAAATTAAAATAATCATAGAATAATATTAATATAAAATATTACATCTACCTTAATGCACGCCAAAAATATTTTTATATTTAAGATTTCTTATTTATGTTATACATTTCTTAAATTATATTTTGTTTTGTGAAAAATATATTAACATTTTTATGTATCACATTACAGATTAGTTATTAAATTTCAGCAATTAATCAATTAACTAGCATTTCATACAAACGATGTTTAAGCACTTCATATATAATGAAAGCAAAGAAAAAATAATGATATATGGAATGGATGAATATTTTGTTATATATTAGCTTTAATTGAAATTTTAATTAAGATGAATATAATATATATAAATAATGATCTAACAATTTTATATATTTTTTACAAATACATTTATTTGAACTAGTGTTATGCTAAATAAAACATTTGTTCTTAAGTAAATAATAATTAAATATCTGAAAATTAGATAATTCAAGTGTAGTTCATATTTTATGAGAAATATATAAAATTTATGATTTACTCCTTTTATTATAAAATTAAATATTATATGCCACATTATTTTATTTTAATATATATATATAATCCTTTAGGTACATTGAAAATTATGTGCGTTTCTATATTCCCAAAATAATTAAAAAAAATATGTCCTAAATAACTTGAATTATTATTATTATTTTCCGTTAACAAAAAATAATAAATGTATAATAAATATATTCTAATACAAGCGTAAACCTACATATATAAATATTTTACACACTCTTAATACTCCCTTAAAAAAAATATGAAATATAAAAAATTAAATTACACCATTATATTTATGTGTTATTTTGCATATATCATATAGTGCATACCTTAATGAAATTACCCATATATCTGACTGCTTATATTATTAATAATACATGATAGATATTTATTAAGATATTATTTCTTAAATGTTCATTGCTCATGTATGCTTAAAAAGACATTAAAAAAATATTTTTGGTCTAATAATGCAAAATAAACAAAAATGCATGTTTTGTAATTTTATAAAAGGTCAAATAACTGGAGTACATAATTATAATTCAAATGAAATATATAGAACGATATCATTAGTTTTATCTAATGTTCTAATTACTTCGCACATATCAATGATCATAAAAATAAATAATTAAGAATATTGAATATTAACATAATACCAGATAGATTAAAATAGTGAAAATATTTATAACCTTTTTTATATTGTTATAGATGATATAATATATATTATACTAAATAAAAATATATCAAAAAAGCATGATGCCGTAAAGAATAAATATTCTATTATAAGAAATAAATACAGTATAAAAAGTGATAACTTCTCTAGCATAATTAAGTGCATTATAAAGCAAATCTCTTATAAACATGCATAGTGTATATAGATATACAACTATTAAATTTCATATCGCTTCACCAAAAGTATTATAAGTGAAAAGCAATAAATATTAATATATTCAATTTTTTTAGGGCACAGGAATTTAGGATGTAGGTTTTCGGGTTCGGGCTTTAGGTTTTAGGTTTTCTGATTTTAGGGTAAACGGTTTATTTTTCATTTATTGTTCTTTAGGGTTTATTTATTTTTAGTTATATTTGTCCGATTTCACTCCTTAGTGTTTAATTTTTATGTTTTGGGGTTCAGCTTCTATGTTCTGTTTTTTTGTTATAGGTATCATTGTTATATTTTTTATATTTTGTGTTCTATTTTGTTTTTTTTTTATTTATATTTTATGATATTAATTTTATTTTTGTATTATTATTCATGTTTATTATTATATATAAATGTTTTTATGCGTTTATGCTTCAGTTATTATTATTTTTTGTATAATTATATATATATATATATTGTTTTATATGAAAATATATATATGTTATTTTTTTTTAATGCTTAATAATGTAATTTAATATTTTTAGTTATTTTTTTTGACGTTTTTATAATAGTAGTGTAGTTATATTATTTACATGTTTTTTATATAGTAATTATTCCTATATATAATAGGTTGCGTTAATATTATATTGTTTTAAAAAAAATTTTTTTTCAAAATGTATACATATATTATTTATTTTCTTATGTAAATGAGCAGTTCATATACATTTATTATGGAAATTTAATGATTGAAGAATATAAAACGTATATAATATATTTTTAAGGCTACAAAAAATAATATTCCTTAATATATAATTATGGTATGAGTAGTATTTGTTATAATATACACTTTCCTATTAATGAGAATATATATATATTCAATATATTATCATATTATCTTTTTATAATAATATGCATTATATATGTTTCATATAATATAACACAAAAATTTATAAATATTATACATTAATTTTTTATATTCAATACTTTTCTTTGATGTGTATTTGATATTATCTCTAACTTTAATGGATAAATATGTATACATTTAGATTGTAAGAAAAGCATAAAGCATAGGGGAATCATGTAAGAAAATACTAAAAATATATTTACTATGATATGCGGATAATGAAATATTAATAAATAATAGCAGCATGTGATCAGATGTTTGTGGTTACCTGAAACTCTTTTCTATAATAAGTAGTATATATAATTTAATCTAATTATATTTAACAATGCAAAGGACAACTCTTTTAAAAATATGATAATTCGTACCAAAGTTAATATTTGATATAGAAGAAATATTTAAAAACAAAGCGAAAAATATTAAATTCAACATTTATAAAATATTGTGAGACTGAAAAATATTTCATTGGTTTTTTATATTTTATAAGTATAATAATTTTGTATTCACCACAACAAAAAAAAAATGTGCTTTTTTTTTAATCGTTTTTACAATGTTGATACTTGCACTGGGATGTTTAAAGAAGATTTACACATATTATAATAATTCATCACATGAAATAAATAAAGAAAAAAATATATAAATAAACAATTGCTTACAACGAAAAAAAAGGATATAAACATATTATATGTTATAATGCATTTGTTTTTCGAATAATTAACTTATTTATAGTAAAGCTTCGAGAATTAGTATAATAAATTTGTAAGCACTTAAGTCTCATAATATTAAAACACATACAGAAGATCATGAAAAAACAATAGGAAATAAAAAATTAATCAAATCTATGCATACATAATAAATACAAATAAACATATCAATATTAATATTTTACAAAAATCATGATATATATAGAAAATAAATGAATATAATATGTTCAATTAAAATGCCAATTTTCAAATTTTACTTGGATTAATACCTAAACATATATTTTCTCTATTTACTTATACATAATATAGTGTTTTATAACTTAGAGACTACATGTACATGAAAAGCACTGTATATTAAAAGTGGATATGGATGACACTTACCCATTTTGTCTTTATCCATAGTTTATTGAAGAAAGAGATGCATTTTATATATTAATAGAATATTTATTTTGAAATTTTTAACTTCTATATAGAAAAATTAATATGAGCTTTTTACTATAATTATTACAATACATTTATATGGATACATTATATAAAAATTTTTGCATATAATTTGTTTAATGCTACTTATTTTGGTTTAATCAAATAATAGCAATGCTTAATATATATAATTGTAGATTTAGACTTTATTATAAAAAATGTGGTGTCTACTTTTCATAGTAGCACTTCTCACATTTTTGTACGATTGGAATATATTATAATCTTCATCTATATTATTCCATTTATTTCGTTTCCTTTTTAATGTTCCTTAAAAGCATGAATTATATGGGGTAAACTAGTTAATAAAAAAAATTATAAATTAAATAAATATTATATTAAAATTTTTTTTATAGTTATGTAGTAAATTTATTTTTTGCAACAAATATGTATAAATAATATAATAATTACTTTATGTAGAATAAATAAGGTTATTGATATTAATAATATCGAAAGAATTGTAATTACAATAGGAACTGATATATTATTTTTTTGGAACAAAGGTAACATTTTATATGTTAATTGGACGTAGCATTTAGTTGTACTTATTTCATTATATTTATCCCTAACATTTTTTAATTCATTACAAAAATCAGAGTAACTACTGGATTCACATGAATTCTTATATTGAAAATATAGTTGAGCGCATTTATTGACATCATTGCATTCATCATCATTATCAGAACCACTATTATTTAGATAAGTGTACATGTCATGCAGATCTTTAAGCTTTAACATTTCATCATCTGTAATAGTACTGTAATAACTTTTTACTCCTGCGGTACAATTGGTTAAATCAAGATCTTCGATCAATTTTTGATAAAGACTTTTAACTTCACTCACATATTTTTTAGTATCAGGATTATAAAAATATAGCCTATAATACAAAAATATGCAAGGGTATTCGGATAATTCATCCCTATAGTTTCTTACAACAATTTGCTGATAATATTCCACTTCTTTACATATTTTTTGAACACAATTTTTAAAACGTTTATATTTATCTTCTGAAAATGAACTACAATTGCCAGTCGTCACACTATCAATATGGTGTCTTTCATTTTCCATAATTTTTTTCAGTTCAGGAAATTTCTCTACAAATTTATACTTGAAAAAAATGAAAAATTATTTTATTATAAAAATTATAAATTACTAAAATTCTCTTTATTACTTTTATATAATAATTTTATTATGTAGTTATTTATATTATAATATTTAAGATGTACAATATTTTTAGCCATTCTTATATTTTTATATTTCTTTACAGAATGCCTCGATAGAACAATCAAATGTATGGTAATATATATAGAGTATTTAAAAATTAAAATTTATATTCTGAAATAAAAAAATTTGGTCATCTTATTTAATTATAGAACTAATATATAAAATGAAAGAACATCTTGATTATTAAATTTCACACACAAGAAAATAAATAACAATTATTGTAACATATAATATAATTATTAGTTATTTTAAGGAAAAAACATAAATATTTTTTCCTAGAATTAGAACAAAATAAAAAAAATTAGGTTGATTGTAATATTTTTTCAAAACCTTAAATTTATACATTTTTACCAATTGAATAAATTCAAGAAAAAAATATAATAATATTACATTCTATTAAAATAACTATATGAACAGTAATATTTATTATATCTCATTTACATTTTTTATAGTGATATGTATAATTTAATTAAACCTTATAAAATATTAGAACATAGAATGATTAAGGATAATTTTGTACCTAATTATTTCTTTTATGTATATAATGATGTAAGTTCATTAATTTACGTTATCATCACTTGCGAAGTACAGCTATCCATACAATTTATTAAAATCAATAATGGATGTGATAATATATAAGTCTTATAATACATTTAAAATGCAATAATATATAACATTCTAAATATTATATTTATATATTTTTTTTTAACTCATATAAGTGAAGCACATATCTATGCTGATAAGACTAATTTTTTAAGAATTTATACTCACATAACAGAATATATATATTATCGTGATACATAAACATGAATAATAAGTTATTTAAATGATTCGTATTCATTTCTATATTTTAAATTTTTATATACTTTTGATCTGTGAAATATGATCAGTTTTTATAGATATGAAATGAATATATACCATAAAACTTTGGTTTTATAATACAATGAATATATAAAATATTTTAAATCGGAATTACTCTAGAATTAATTACTCCTAATAACATTTGAATAATGTTTTATTTATGATCATCATATATATCAAAATTATTCATTATAATTATGATATATAAGGCATTTTATGTGAATATTATAATCACACAATGAATGTACATTTTATTATGTGAATATGAGCGACCTTATCATAAAAATTGTTTCTTGTATTTGATCATTAATTGTAAAAAACAATATTTTTTTAAAAAAAATTATTTTTTTTTATCCTCATTTTATCACAAAAAATTTAAGGATACAATAAATAAATTTACTTAATAAGTATATAGGGTGTTTACTCATAGTAAAATGGCGCGGTGACTAATTATCTTTTATGAAAATTTTATTTTTTGAGAGAAAAATATATTCACTATTAAGAAATATAGAATTTTATTTAACATTACTGATTTCTTTAATACTAAATTTTCTTTGCAATTTTATATATTTTTTATTATTCAAGAATTGTTACTTTTCAATAAAATAACGAATTTAGATGTATACGTTATATATGATTTTTATTAGGATTTTCACATATATAATAATGTATTCATTTATTATATATTATGTTTTCTTTGGTTTCACGTACATAAACTTATTCAACGTACATTTTTCTTTAAAATAAATATTATTATGATTATTAGTGTATAAAAATAGTCTCATGATAAAGTTTAAATTAATTTATTTAATATGACTGAATGTTGTATAATAGAGAAATATATGCATTAATTATAATTTATTTCATGGTAAATTACATAATCAAAAATATAATTAATTGTCATGATTATTGTGTAACATATTATTTTATTTCTTAAATTAATGGTGAAAGCACTTCATAGAAAAAACTATTATATATTAACTCTACAAATTATGAGAGCCTTTTACATAAATATAACATCGTAAGAGAACAATATATGTTTTTTAAAAAAATATTGAACTACGTATATAGCCTTACTTGTATAACATTCAAATGAATTCATTAAACTGTTCCAAAGAAACAAGATTCTTAAATGGACAGTATATGAGGTATGCATGAAATTACAAAACCAAAAAGAAGGAACATATTGTGTAAATACATATATGGAACTATGAAAATTCATTTCTTAATAAAAAATTATGTAAAACTCTAAACCAATATATAATGACAAATGAAAGGAAATATAAAATATATATTGAATCTATAAGTTAGATAATTAACGATTTTATAAAGAAAATGTACAGGGGAAATGGGTTTAATATATAAATATATACTGAATTCATATGCTATCTTTGGAAATGAAAAATATGTAATATATAGTGGATATAATTTTATAATATTATAAATATAATATATTCAATTCATAAAAATTATATATCATCAATATATCATCCTCTATAATTATAAGAATATTTAACATTATATAATAATATAATGTCTATGTAAAATCCTAATTCATATATCTATAATTTAATTATTATTCATATAAATACTACAAACACTAGATGTCAAATTTGCTCAATAAATATTTCTCTGTAAATTATTATTACGATAGTTATAAATCTATGTATATATGTTAAAGTAAAAAATGTATTAAAAAAATAAACTTAAATATATATAAGAATATCAGAAATAAAATATACAGAAAATAAAAACATAAAGTATTTTTCTGAAAAAATATATGGTGAAAATAGATATTTTTCCATAAATTAATAATAATATTTAGAATCCATGCCCACAATCTACTTCAATATTAAAAAACATTTTCTAATATATTCAAATATAATATTCTTTTCATTACATATTTAAAGGGAATACACCTTGATTAATAATTCTCATTTATATTCAATATCTTATTTTTTCAATTTCTTATGATGTATGACAACAATAGTGCTCATGTTTACGAAGTTTTTCATATTCATACTAAAGAAATCTTATTAAAATATATTTATAATATAATTTAATCATTTTTACTTAATTAATATATTTTATAAAGGTGTATGTTGTCTTTTACATCTATCTTTTTATAAATAAAGACATATGTTTATTTCTGACACTACCATATTTGTATACATTACATTTTTCTAACGATATATCATTTTCTCACAAATACGTATTATATAATACTATTCTTTATTAATATAAAATTTAATTTTAATTTTTTTTTTTTTTTTTGATTATATTATGTTTTACTGTTCATGATTTATTCTATAAAAGAATGTTTCTTAAATTCTTACATTTATATTTTTATTTTATTACTGCAGTTTAATATTAATGAATTTTACTTATTTTCATTTATATATATTATTATTGATATAATTTAAGACATATATATGTTATTATTATTTCATATTTCTATATTTATTATGCGACATAATTTTGAATTATCTCCCTATTTTTTTGTATAGCCCCTGTTATTGTAGATTAATGAATTATGCTTAGATACTTATACATGAAAAGGATACCTATGGAAGCTATTAATAATTCTTTTATCATAAATGAATATAAAATAAACATTAATGAACATAAAATGCATATCTAATTGTATTATGCAATACATAGTATATATTAAGAAGAAAAAGTTATGTATCATATTCAATAACACAGAACATTAATAAGTTAAAAAACATTGTACATTTATTTAATATATATTGTCTATAAGGACCATGGAAGATATATAGAATAAAAATATAGAAATATACATAAAGTATATTTTTTCTATTTTTTATTATGATTCTACATTATTTTATATAATGTTTTTATTGTTTTTTATATAAATTTATTCAAAACATATAAATTGGTTAAAATGTCTTTCCGTTCAAATTTATAAATGATCATAATTTGAACTTACTTATGAAACCTTATAATTTATAATTCTTTTAAAAATGAAATAATGCACATTTTATAGGTCTCATTTAATTAGTTTTATGTTTATATGAATGTTAAAATAGATAAAAGTGCAACGCAATAATAACAAAATGAAATAAATAAACAAGGGTGAAACGAAAATTTATATATGTATAAGGATTATTTTATAAATTTAAGGACATAAATAATTTTTATTATAGTTTTTTCAAGAAGAGTAATGTAATATTACAAAAATCTAAGAACTACTAGTTAGCATAGCGTACAGAAAGATACATATTGTACACTTTTCTATATTAATGCCTTATTATATGCTGAATAATATAACAACATGAAGTAAATCTAGGTATAGAACTGTATTACATAATTTATATTAACAAAATAGTATTATGAAATATATAAGGTAAAAAAATGCATTTCTACATATATTGTAAAATTATATTTTAGTTAAGTTCACGAATTGCAACAAAAATCACAATCCATAGATGTTCATAAGTAACGTGCTATAATACGTCATATTAAAGTATAATCTATATCATCCAGAAATGTGCCTTCAAAATGATGAATGAAAGTAAAATTAGAATTTTATAAAATATTACTAAATCAAATATAAAGTTTAATTACTGTTTAATTAAGATAACTACAATTTGTAAATGAGAATTAAAGATGCATACGTTTCCAATATATTATATATAATTTCTATAGAGAAGTGAAAAAAATAAATATATTAGAATTTTTACTCCTATTTCATAATAAAAAATATGAA
>NW_021628953.1:31453-32100 GCF_002157705.1 Plasmodium gonderi
TCCTCTGCTAAATCTCAAAATGCTAATAGATGATTTATAAGGTAAAATATTAAAGGAAGAATTCAAAATATGCTATTATTGTAAAAATTAAAATCTATATCAATTGGAAATTACATAATATATACAATAAAATAAATAACATACAAGAATCATTTTTTTAAATATGCTTACATGTAAGGTAATGTAGTTTTTATGAATAAATAGTATAAAGAATTAAAAAACGAAGTATATTTTAGAATATTAATTGATAAATGACGATAGGAATATATGAACTAATGAAAAAAAAATTATAAAATGATAAATATTAATTGTGTGAAATAATGTAGAACAAAATTTCTATATATAAAATAATCTATTTGTTGTACAAAACAATGTTAACATATCATACATCAAATACAATCTTGCAACAATAAAAAAACAAATGCAACAGGATATATAAATAGGAAAGGTTATATTCTAAACTATGTAAAATAAGTCATTATTAAGTTTATATTCCTTATAATTAACATAAATCATATAAAATATATAAATATTCATAAATATTAAAAAAAACAAATGTCGATATATATACCATTATAATAGAAATATAATAGAAAATATATATATTATTAAGGGTAATCCAAATATATAAAAAGGATAATGTAATT
>NW_021628954.1:0-11299 GCF_002157705.1 Plasmodium gonderi
ATATATATATTCTGTGATAATATTAGTAAAATATAATTATTGAAGGAAATTAATTATAATGCAATTAGATACCTTATGTATTTTTTATATGTATTATAGCTTCTTCGGATGGATCCAGTTTAAACAAAAGAAATTAAGACAAAAAAGTGATAATTAAACAATTTTATGAAATATTTACATTATATTAATCATCTTAAGATTTAGAATAAACTAATGCGAAACACATAAAAAGGAAAATATATCTGAGTTAACACCTAAAATGTAATTATTTTCTTATAAAAAACAAAAAGTATTCGTTTATTTTGTACAACATTATTATAACATACATAAAAGTAATTATGCGCATAGTTGTTACATAAATAAAAATAGAACAAAAATTTGGAGCATAAATATTAGAAAAAAATATATATATATATAGCCTAATTTGTAAATTTATGATTGTCTGTGTGTCGTAAGTAGAAATAATAATATACAACAAGCATATATATATTGTAAAATTCAGGATTAATGTGTAAATGAGTTAAACGAGGAACTACTAATAATATTTTTACTTTTACCTGTGTATATAGTATTATTAATGATTTATATATGTTATAAAAGTGAATACATTATTGACGAAAAATTATTGACAAATATATATTTATATTAAACATATGAAAATATATATTATTTTTTTATCATGTTTTATAATACAGAAAATAAACATAATGTATTCGAAAGCTTAAACCATTTTTATAATATAAGTGCTATTGAAGGTAAAAATAATATGCATACGAGTTTATAAAAGTATTATTTCAGTGATATAATAAAAATTGATTTATTTTATAAACAATGAAAAATTTTCTTCATTTTACACAATTTATACAAAAAATATACATAGCATTTATATTATAAAGAATGCGAAGTGAACTTGTTGTATTTTTATAAATATAAATTGATAGCTATTACAAATAATAAGATATTACTCACTTGTATTAACGTTTAATATGTTATTATATATATAAAAATATGTCTTCTGCATCTTTACACATTTTTATGTTTCTTGACGATATACATTTTAAAATATATATTTATTTTTATATATTTTTTCTAGCTATTTTACTAATATATATTAAATACTCACAAAAAACATTTTAAAACTTTCATTTTATATTAAATGAAAATAATATTTTTATCCCTATAAATATATAGATTTTAACGAATATCAATTAGTATAATATAACAATATATATTTTAGAATAAAAAATTTTCACTAAATGTAAAGGGAAATTTATATTTGAATTCAAATAATTGAAAAAAAAACAGAATTAATTATATTTATAGATATATGTATGTGGTTTTTATATAAATATTATAAGTTAATATAATGATGAATATCCTTATAATTCTAGAGGATAATATATTGATGATATATAATTTTTATCCAATGCATATTTTGTATTTAGAAAATTATAGAACTATATCCATTATATAAAGCATTGTTACTTTTACAAAGAATTAACATGAATTTGGTATATATTTATATATAGAACATTTTTTCTATATATAGATTCTATATAAAGTCGATAAAAATCTAACATAACGATTCAATATGTATTTAATGTTTCTCTTCATTTGTAATTATACGTTAGTTTATTATTTTACCTAATATTTTATTAACTAATGAATTTTATCATTTGGATATATGTATTTATTTAATATGTTTTTTTTTTTTTTTTATATTTTTAATTATATGCATAGTTCATATACTCTCTATTTAATAATGTTGTCTTTTTGGAACAATCTAATGAACTCATTAGTGTGTTATACAATGAAGACTATATATATTGGTTAATATTTTTTAAATAACCATGTGCCGTTATCTTACATTGTCATATTTATGTACAAACATCTCATTCTCTGTAGAGTTAATATATAATACTTTTTTTAATGAAGTATTATCATCATTAATATTTGAAATAAAATAATAATTTACACATTATTAATGTTAATTAATGTGATTTTACATAATATAATTCATAAATAAAAAAATATTAATTTGTTAATATATTTTTATGCTATAAAGCATTCAATTATATCATAATAAAAACAATTCTATACTTTATCAAGAGCACCATTTTTATAGATTCATAAGCGTAATAATATTTATTTTAAAGCAAAATTATCATTGTATATGTTATATATATAAGTAATTAAAAATTAAATTTATAGGAAATGAATTCTTTAATATATATGTAGTTTTACTAATAAGAATTATGTATTATTTATACCGCTATATTTGTTATTTTATTGAAAAGTAACAATTATTGAATAATAAAAAATATATAAAATTGCAAAGAATATTTATTTTTATAAAAATAAGTAATGATAATTAATATTTTTATTTCTTAATAGTGAATATATTTATCTATCATAAAAAAAAGTTTTTATAAAAAATTATAATTTTTTACATTACATGATCAAATATAGGGAACAATTTTTATGTTAATGTCGTTTTTTATTAACATAATAAAATGTACATTTTATGTGTTATTATAGTATGAATACAAAATCATTTGTATGGCATAATTAGAATGAATAATTTTGATATATACAATTCTCATAAATAATGAATTTTTCAGATATTATAAGAAGTCGTTAATTCTTGAAAAATACTGACTTAAAATATTTTATATATTCATTATATTATAAAACATAATTTTTCATGTATTTATTGTTTTCATTTCTATTAAAAATGATAATAATTGAGAAATGAAAGTACAAAAAATTTGAAATATAGTATGCGAATGAGAATTGCTTAAATTGCTTATCATTCATGTTTACAGATCACCTAAATATATGTTTTGTTGAATGTGTCTAAATTTTTAATAAATTATTTTTTATAACATAAGTATATGGTTCACATATATTAATTGAGTACAAAAATGTAAATATAATTTTTTTAGAAGGTTATATATTATTGTAATATATATGTATACAATGTATTACATATTATTAGATCCATTACCAAATTTAATAAGTAGTATTGATATGCATTTTACAAGAATGATAATAACGCACATTAATAAGTTTATATCATTTATTACATAAGAGAAACAATTTAACTAGAAAATTATGATTATATGTTCTAATATTTTCTATACCTTTGATTAAATAATACATATCATTATAAAAAATGCAAATGGAAAATAATAAATATTATTGTTGATATAGTTATGTTAATAGCTTTTATTAATATTACATTTTTTTCTTGTGCTTATTGAATTAGTAAAATTATATAATTATAAATTTATCAAAAAATATTAAAATAAAACTTTTTTTTTTAATTTGTTCCGATACTAGCTAATAATATTTGTTTTTTTTTTCTTATAATATCTAAAAAGTATATTATATGTTACAATGATTGCTATTTATTTTCTTATATTTAAAATTTTATAATTAAGATGTTCATTCTGTTTTTATATCAATTATATAATTAAATAAGATGAGAAAGTTCTTTTACTTAAGAACATTAATTTTAATTTTTAAAAACATTATATATGTTCCCATACATTCCATTATTCTATCGAATCATTCTGTAAAGGAATATAAACATATGAGAAATGGATAAAGACATTGTACATATTCAATATTATAATATAAATTACTATATTCTAACATTTTTATTTAATATTTTCAAATAGAATTAATAAAAAGAATTTTATTAATTTATAATTATTATTATAATTTAATTTTTTGTTTATTCCTAGTATAAATTAGCAAAGGATTTTCCTACTTGGGGGTCTATTATGGAAAATGCAAAGTCCAGCAATAGTGATGGGATAACTGGTAATTGTAATTCATTTGAAGCAGCCAAATTTAAAAATTTTGATCACTCTGTTCAGAAGATATGCAAACAAGCGGAAAATTACACGAGCACTATAGAAAGTACATACTGGGAAAGGCTTAACCAATCCAAATTCAGTTGCATATATTTGTATTATTGGCTATATTATTATAATAATAATAAAAATATGGGTCACATTAAAAGTCTTTTTCATGAATTTTTGGAAACTATTGATACCTCTCATAAAAACATATGCTCAGAAAGTGCTTACACTACTATTACAGATGATGAAATGCAAAAGCTCAAAGATCTGCATGACATGTACACTAAGCTTAATAATATAGAGAATAATACTACTTCATTTGATGATAAATGCAGTTGTGCTAATGAATGCGCTATATCATATATGAAATACAAGAATCCCTGTGAATCCAATAGTTTCTCTGATTTTTGTAACGAATTAAAGAATGTTAGGGAAAAATATAATGCACTAAGTACAATTAAATCTTGCAACCATTTAACATATAAAATATTACCTTTGTTCCAAAAAAATAATATAACATTTCCTGTTGTAATTACAATTATTTTGATATTATTAATATCAATAACTTTATTTATTCTGCTTAAAGTAATTATTATAATATGTATACATATTTGATGTAATAAATAAATTTGTTATATATTTATAAGCAAAATATTAATATAATATTTATTTAAAATATAAATTTTTTTATTAACTAGTTTACCCCATATAATTCATGCTTTCAAGGAGCATTAAGGAGAAAGCGAAATAAGTGGAATAATATAGATGAAAATTATAATATATTCCAATCGTACAAAAATGAGAGTAATGCTTCTATGAAGCGTAGACACCATATTTTATAACATAAAGACTAATTCTAACATTATATACATTAAATATTGCACCTATTTGATTAAACAAAAATAAATAGTATTAAACAATTAATATGCGAAAATTCTCTAATAATGTATTCATATAATCGTATAGCAGTAATTATAATATAAAGCGTATATTAATTTTTCAATATAGAAAATAAAATTTTCAAAATACAAATCCTATTGTTATCTAATGAATATCGCTTTCTTCAATAAACTATAGATAAAAACAAAATAAGTATATGTCATATATATCCCATTTTTATATAGAGTAATTATTATGTATAAGTGGCCTCTAAGTTATAAAACACTATAATATTTATAATTAAATAGAGAAAATATATATATTCATATTAATGCAGATGAAAATTGAAAATTGCGATTTTATTTGAATATATAATATTCATTTATTATCTATATATATCACGATTTTTTCTAAAATAATAATATTCATATGTTTATTTGTATTTAATATGTATACATATATAGCATTATATTTGAATTTTCTATTTCCTTTGCATATTTTTCGATATATATTTTAATATTATGAATCATAAATACCAACATATTTATTATATTAATATTTGATACATTACTATAAGTAAGTTAATTACATTAAGAACAGATACATTATAACATATAACATATTTATTCCATTTTTTTGTTTCATTGTAAGCAATTGTTTATTTCTATCTTTTTTTACTCATTTAATTCATGTGAAGATTCATTTTAATACTTATGCATCTTCTTTAATCATCTCATTGCAATATAAACATTGTAAAAAGGATTAAAAAAAACTCACATTATTTTTTTGTTGTGAGGAAAATAAAAATATTATACTTATAAAATATAAAAAAGCAATGAAATATTTTTCAATATAATAATATTTTATAAATGTTGAATTTAACATTTTTCTCTTTGTTTTTAAATATTTTTCTATATCATATATTAACTTTCATATGAATTAACATATTTTTAAAAGATTTGTCATTTGCATTTTACAATATAATTAAATTATATTATATATACTACTTATTTTAGAACCATTTTCAGGTAATCATAAACATCTGATCACATACTGTTATTATTTTATAATATTTCATTGTCCCCATATCATAATAAATTATTTTTTAGTATTTTCTTATATGGTTACACCTATGTTTCTTGCTTTTATTACAATATACATGTATACTTATTATCCTTTAAAATTATAGCTAATTTCTAATTCTTTTCAAAAAAATATTGAACATAAAAACTTTCTATATAATATTTATAAATTTTTGTGTTATTCTATATGAGACCTATATAATGAATATTATTATTTATTTTAAAGAAGATAATATAATAGTATACTTAACATATTTATATATTCTCTTTATAAGGAAAAAGTAATTTATCACAAATACTTCTCAGAACATAAATATATATTAAAGAAAATTATTTTTTGAAGTCTTATAAAAATATTGTATATGCTTTATTTTCTCTATTCGTTAAATTTCCGTAATAAATGTATTAGATTTTTTCACATATATAAAAAAATAAATAATATATATATACGTTTTATAGAAATCTTTAATTTTATAAACAATAGAATATTCACGCAGGCCTTAATATATATGACATATGTTTGACAGCATTTAAGTATTAATGTATTATGCTACGTCAACATATCTCCACTTAACAAACAATATATCCTCGTTAAATTATATTTTAAATATATTATTAATATTAAGGACATTAAGTGTATTATCTATAAAGAAACTATTCATTTTTTATAAAAATATAATTTACGCATTTTCTCCATAATTAAAGAATGTTTTTCAAAAATATAATTCTATTGAAAACCTTTATTATAAATCAGTAATATTTTATAAAAAAATACTAATGATATACCTGACAAAAAATTTTTTTCCATATATATATAAATAAAAAACCATCACATTTAAATATAAAATAATAAATACTTTTATTATTCTATAAACAAAATAAAATATATATATTTTAAAAAATTGCATGATTTCTATTAAAAATAATTAATAAAGCAGGCAATTTTTTACATATTTTGCAATACTTTCAGTATCATAATAACTATAAAACAATAACGTATGATATTTTTTTTAATCTATATGGTATGGATCGTAAAAACATGAATAAAATTATTATATATTAATAGTACATTAAATCAATATGAATTGAAAAAAATACTAAAAAAAAAAAAAAAATTATTACGTTTAAAGTGCTATTAAATTTAATGAGAGAATATCCAATCGTAATATATCATTTAATTATATATAAAAATAGTAATAATTAATATAAGATAATATATATTATTCATAATAACTTGTTCATCAAACAAAATATATATACATTTTTACATTTTATATTTATTATAACAGTGAATTTTTTTTTCATATTATACGCATGTTATATAAATTATACGCTTTATATATAAGAAAATAAACTACATAAAATTCATGAAAATAAGAAAATTATAATAACATTTAACAAAGGTCTCAAAATTACAAAAATATTGAATTCTTATATTACACATAATAAAAAATTATATATATTTTTTAATATAATATTATATTGTTAAAAAATAAAAATAATAATTAAGCATATAATAATTATAACTGTAACACAAAGAGATAGATAGTAAATTAAAAAATCAAAAGCATATATAAAAAATCAACCATGATATTATACGATGACAGCTAAACATAAACATTTAAAATTAAAACCCTAAACATTGAACCTAAAATCACTAAATCGTAAAACCTATATAACATTCCTAAAAAATTGAACACTAAACACTGAATACTGAATAGGGAACCCTAACCCTAAGCCCTAAACCTATATCATGAACTTATTTTCACTACTACAATTCAGTGTTTATATATAATACATTTATGGATAATATATAATAAAATCATAGAAAAAAAACATTATATCACCTCTGATTTATTATGATTTTCCCTATGATTATATAAATCATAAATTAATATAATTATAACTAATTTTTTTTTTTATTTAGCATGAATTTTCAAATTATGACAAATAAAAAAAATGAATACATTATATTTTAATTATCCGAGCAATATATATATTAAAACATCATGGTTATATTTCATATGTTATGTATATTTTATAATAAAATAAAGACATTTTTTTGTTATATGTTAATTTTGTGTTCTATAATTTTAATATCTAAATGAATAAGAAAAAACTGAGAAAATAATTGTACTGTTATATCTTTTTAAAAATATAAAAATTTACATATTATAAATTATATTTTTAATATAGAAAATGAGAAATAATTGGATAATTATTATAAAAAGAACAAATATATTTAATTTATAATTAATGCTCTAAAATATGAAAAAAATATAAGTTATGCTAAAACTACATAAATCATATTTATAATTTATGCATATTATAAGAATAACAATAATGTGAAATATTTTTTATTATTCTATAATTAATTATTGCAAGAAATATTTTATAAAAGAAAAACATAACCAAATACAAAACGAACATTCACATATGCTTTTCCCCTTGTCATGTAAATATTTTGTTCTTTAATATTTGTATATAATACGTATAAATGAAATATTCAATCGAGTTCAGATGCCTATAATAATTTTTATAATAATATTTATTAGAATAATCAGATGATATATAAATTTCTACATTGTTCCCATTTTTTATATACGCATTGAACAATATAAAAATATTATTATTTTATTAAATGTTCGAATATTTTCATTTTTATACTTAGGAAAATGTTGTTTTTATTATGATTACGAAATTATGAATACAACTAACAATTGATGAGAAATATTTATTTCTTCTAGTAATATATATGAAAATTAACTAAATTAATTTAAATATAAAACATATTTATTATGATTTATCTTCACCTATTTCATTATATTTTTATATTATTTAAAAACATTAATGATAAAATAATATATGTGTGGAAATAATGTAAGTATTATTTTTAAGGAATAATGATACCTTATAAATTTCATTTCTATAAGAATAAATTTAGTATTATTTCATTTATAACAAAATTTTTTTTTTATTCAACAATAAATATTCATTTTTATTAATGCTTGCTAATATGCCTTGCGTAATGAATTTAATTATAATATTATATGTCATTAAGATATAACAATATAAAGGATATAATAATTAGATATAAATTACATAAATTATAATAAAATATAGTGCACATTTTCTATAATCCTTAATATATCGGTAAATAAATAACTACATTATTATCCTATTTTTTCTATCATATTTTATTCATTATTTTGTATTATTCATTATATTGTAAAAACTGTAATAAAAAAAATGATAAGTATGCATATACAATTTAACAAGAACTTTACGTGTTATGCTTTTTTTATTAAATGTTTTAGTAAATTTTTAAATAATTTTAATGTTGTGAAATCCTCAATATATTAATTAAAAGCAGAGATGCTTTTTTTTAATTTCTATATAATGGATATATATATTCTGCTTTTTACATAATATATCATATGGAAACTCTAATATTAATAATAATATATTTTAATTTCGTATATATAATTAAAAATCATACCCTCCTTAATCTTATATCATTCATGTAATTATTATTAGGATAAGCTTAATTTTGTATACTTATTGCTATTCATATAAAAATCGATATTTTTATACTATAATATTTTATTATCTTATATATTTCACCTGCAAAATAACATAATCTTATTCATAATGAAGAACAAATTTGTCTGTTACAATTACTGATATATTAATTGTAGTGTTATTATATTTGAGTGCTATACAATTTGTAAATATATAATCTATATAATGTAATTTATAATATAATATAATTTTCTTTTCCTTTTTAGTATAATAATGTGAATTATTTTCCTAAATGTAAAAAAATTATAGACCATATAACTGATGATCTTGGTGGAACGGATTCTACTGATGGTTTTTATGTTACACATAAAATTGAGAAAAATATATTTGATCAAAAATATTGCGGAATAGCTATGTCATATATACGAGAAATAGATTATTATAGTGATTCACATTATGTAACTAAAGAATCAGGTTTTTTATACTTGCTTTATTGGTTATATGATAAAATAAGCAAGGATCAAGAAAACAATGTACATAAAGTTTATGTGGCATTGTTAAAGGCTCATAAAACTGATTATAAAAGCTCTTGCTGCGAGGAATATGAAAAATATACTATTTCCAAGGAGGATATAAATGGTATCGATAAAATGTATAGTATGTATGAGTGCCTTAACAAAGTGAAAAATAAAGATGGATCTTCTGAAACGGACTCATTTTGTAAAGCTGTGGCAGCCTTTATAAATAATTACAATACAGAAATCCATAGTGGAGCTGCTGAATCACAAAACTCCACATTACTAAACGAATGCCAAAATAATAACAGGATTCCTACAATAATTATAATAATTATAGGACTATTAATATCAGTTGCATTTCTAATATTATATAAAGTGAAGGACATTTTTATTTATTTATTTATACGCATTCACAAAAAACTATTTATATATTATAAAAAAATAATATAAAATTGCCTTATATAAAAATAATATTTTTAATGTATATGCATTTTCAATATTATGAATTATTAGACTCCTCTTGGTTCACGTTTTCGTTCTTTACTTGAAAAAAAAAAAAATTATTGGAATACTATAGATCTAGAAACAAATAATATACAGCCACCTAATATAACAGAATGTGATAAAAATTACAATAAATATGATATATTATATCATTGTGACTAATTTATTCATTAACATATTATTAAGAGAAAACTTCCTTTTGAATATTGTAATTTCAGTAGATTTAAAAATAATATTTTTACAGTTATCAAAAAGAATTTGTTAATTATATTTTCTCATCAGAATATTGTGTATATGAAAAATGATTAAAAGAAAGTACATTAAAAATATATATATTAAACAGATATGTTTCTCTTTTTATTTAATATATCGCATAAATATTTTGGTAAAAAGCAAGCTCAGGGTTTAGGGTTTAGTGTTTAAGGCTGAGGGTTTGGTTTAGATTTTATGATTTAGGTTGATTAATTTGGGAGCTTTAGATTTTATTAACAGGTTTAATATATTTGCTAATATGATTATGGAAATAAATTTTTCATTAGTGTTGCAATGCGATTTATTTGAGTTCTAAATATATTAATCTCTTTTATATAAATTCATAAATTATATTCTTGATAATTGCAAACTCACGGATATTTGTATTTTTTATTACACTGTATGACAGCTTCGCAAAATAGGTGGAAATAACATAAAGTATATGTGATGTTCTCTATTGAATTTAATACATGTGGCAATATATATTTAAATATAATAAATAGAAAGTATAAATATAATTATTTTAAAATTAAAATGCATTATGGTTGGAATTAATTGTTTATTTCTGTTATTTCACTTTTTTTTTTTAAAAGATAATATCTGGATTATTATAAATTTATATCGACTGTACATATTTATAAATGACCAAGGATTATAATTAATATCTATACAA
>NW_021628954.1:11416-12714 GCF_002157705.1 Plasmodium gonderi
AATTTGTATATATATTGTTATTATAAATCTATGTGGAATATGTCACATTTGTGTTGCGATGGCTATTTAGTAGAAATAAAATTATAATGATATTCACTCAATATATATTTTTAATAAATATTATAATAACAGTTTCACCTTAAAATTATTTTCACAATTTATATAAATAAATTTTAATTATTATTGAATATATACATACACTTTCTATCAGGTATAATATATATTAAAAATAAAATTAAAAAGAATAATAATCATTGAGACCTGACATTTATTTTTTTTTTAAGAAAAAATTCATAATATAAAATTAACAAGAGGATCTATAGTAAAATATGTAAATTGTGTAAAAATAATAAAAAAGCACACTAATTAATGCATAGATATAGAATAATAGGAAATTGTCAAATATTTATAGAGCCAATAAAAGGAGAAATGGAATATGAAGAAATGTAGAATTGATAAATAAGATGAAAATTGAATATATCTAGAGTAATATTTCACTTGAAAATTAGAAGAAAATAAATTATGTTCGGAAGAAATCATTTTGGCTAAATATTTACGTCTATTTCAAAATTTTATGAATATGTTACTAAATCATTTTGTATACCAAATCAAGTGATATTATAAATTAATAATAAAAAAATTGTAAAATTAAATGATGTTTTTTGACATGTAAAAAAATAAATATATAGAAAAAAGTTCTAATTACATTTTTAAATTCATTTATAATTAAATAATGATGAACATGTATAAGTAAGAAAAAATATCTATGTAAAATAACCATATTTAAATGTACAAATATAATTAAATTACAATGCATTCAAAATATATGGTTTTTGATGACCCCAATATGCAACAATGAAGTGGGAGACATTTATAATTTTTTTTTTTTTTTTGGTGTTTAATAAAATAAATGCTTTAAAATTAGATCATACACTAATTACTAATGTGTAAAATGGTCATTTCTATTATATGCATAATATTAAAATTAAGAATGTGTTTTATATCTAAAATAATTTTTAAACAATATTTGAATGAATTGAAAGTACAAATGTTACTAATTTATGATAACAGTTTTATAATGTAATCAAACTAAAATAATCCATAAATATCCTTGGTTAGTTGGAGATGTTTTGTAGGATCGTGTAATGTAAGAGCTTTTTTCACATTTTTTTAAAATTTCCTCTAGATTTACAATGCTTTTATCCAGAACTATAACATTTTCTGGAGTACAAAAATATTATATTTTGAATTCCGATTTTACACATACATTAGAATGTTGTACATAAAAGAAAATTAAA
>NW_021628954.1:12881-13016 GCF_002157705.1 Plasmodium gonderi
TAATAATGTAGTAAAAAGAGAGAGAAAAAAAAAAGTCTTTTATCTGCACCTTTGCGTTCTACCTTATGAAATTACTTATCGTTCAACCTTGATAATGGGACATTCGACTTCATATTTAAATCTATATAAATAATA
>NW_021628955.1:0-10209 GCF_002157705.1 Plasmodium gonderi
TAAAATTATGGGTAATATGTTCCTCAAAGAAATGTAGTTGTAAATTCATTGTTATCGGTAATATATTATTTTTCGTTATATGCTCATATTTTTATTAAGTGTTTGTATTATGTAATAAAAACAAAAACAAAAATTAATGAACAAAAGTACTATACTACGATGTATGCATCAAATATTATAAGGAATAAATTATAAATATATATATATACAATTTTATACAAAAAATTATTATAAAATGTTATTAATCATTCAATAAATCTAATAATATTCTAATTTTAAGTGATAAATAAAGATACATATATATGCAAAAATATAAATTTATATGTGATAATAAGACAAATTTTCATAATAATAATAACAAAATGTATAGTATCACTTACATAACATGCCCATATTTTATTTAATGAACGTAAAAGAAAAATACAATATTAATGCAATTCAATCAATTATTATAATATAATTGTAAATCATGATAATTAGAATAGTTCGAAGCATTATTACAAAAACAGAACTGTAAAATAGGCACAATAACAGAGAACACTTACTTCTAAGAATAAAATTTAAACTCTAAGCTCTTGTACCATATTAATGCTTATATATGTCAAACAAAAATCATATTTATATATCATATTTATTTAAATATATTAAGAGAAATGTAGTCAACGTAAGATTTCTAGAACTATTTATGAAATATATTTTATTTGTAATATATCTTAATACTAATAATTGTCTTGTTTATATAGTAACATATATCTATTACCATTTGAAATATTTGGTGATATTTCTAATGGTTGTATTTGATTCAATTTATCGTCCGTATTATTACTATCCATCGTTAATCCATTTTTATTGTAGTGTAAGCTTGAAATCATTGTTATATAATATTATATATAAAAGAATATATATTTATGCATAAAGAAGAATTTTTTTTAATAATATTTTTTTATTTTCTTAATTTAGAATAATTAAAATATATTAATGTGTAGATGAATATAAATGTTATAGTGATTACCATATACAAAATGAATAAAAAGACTAATATTAATAGAGTTGCAAAATATGTAATTGAAATTGATGTTCTAATGGTAGTTTTCTTGAAGATTAATAATGTTCATACTTTACTTACTGGTGTTTTGAATTCTTCAATGTAATTATTTTTAATAGTGCTTACCGTATCAATAATTATTTTTGATCATTTAATAAACTTCCTATATACATAGTTTCTTTTCTTTAAAATATTTATGTATGATATGCATATTTCTGAATATTAGTAAAAAATCTCCATTAAAGGATATCCTGTAAATATTGCAATTATTTTCTCCAATGTTACTCATATATATGCTTAGAAGAGCAACATAAATTTTCTTGTCATCGACAATATTATTTATATTATTGTAGGTATAAAATATGCAATAAAATAAGTATTTGCAGATGGATTCTAATAATGAATTATCAATTATATTTGAAATGTCTTCTTAATAATACATAGATTGGAGGTAGATATTTTCATTTATTCTTGGAACACCACGTAAAGTTAAATTAATTCTACAACACAGTGTCTTCAAATTTTCACTTACATTACCTTTATTATTGTCCATATTTTCTTTACATATGTCAAATAATCCTAGTATATATCTCTAAAATGAAAAAAAATAATTGCATAACAAAAAATATATTATATTCTACAAATTTGTGTAGTTGTCACGGAAAATTATATACATATATAATAGGGCATTTAATTATATTACAATAATTAAAGCGTACTTCCATTATCATTACTTCAGATAAGATTATATTTATGAAATACTAATGTAAATAAAATAGTTTACCTTAGAAAATGAAATATGAATTTCCAAAAAATAAATTTATGTGATATAATGAAATATCACATTTAGTATTTAAATTACTAAAATGATAAAAGTAAGATTTTAAATCTATTTATCAACACTTATGTACACTCAAACATAAGGATAAAGTAATTTAAGACAAGTAACATATTTTTTTATTCGGTCGCACAAAAAAGAAAAAACGATAAATCATTTAGCTTCATAAAACGCAATTTTATCTTTTCCTTATAAAATATATAATTATAACTTTTAAATAAAAAGAAGATATAATTATATCATGTTCTATATATTAAATTATATAAAAGTTAATATTATTTTCTATATTATCATATATATTGTGTTATAAATGTATACCATGTTATATAAAAATAAATGTTATATGTATCAGTATATAGTGGCAGTTCTAAATATATATTAAAATGAATTATTGTAATTTCCAATAATTATGTATACTATATAGGGTAATTATATATTAATGAATATTATAGAGATTTTAATGATTAAACAGTTGTTAAGAGGAAAGGTGCTATTATAAATTTTCATACATATATTCATATTATAATTTTTCTTATAATTTCAATTAAATTATATATTTTATTAGTTTTAAATTAAATAATTCGATTTATTGATAGAAAAATGTAACACTATATTAATACATTTAAATATATATAATTCAATAATTAAAAAAAATATATTATTTTTCATATATTATAATATAATTTTTACTTATATTATATAAATAAATTATAGTATAATATTGAAAATACCACAATATTGCTTATAAAATACAAAAACTGTACACAACAAATTGCAATTATTAAAAAAAATTATTCTCAATATTATGAAGTTAATATATTTGAAAAATATAATTATACTTATATAGAATAAATATAAAATAAATAAAATATTAAATCATTATTATCTTTTATACAGAAAATATAATAATTATATATATTTTAAGGATAATATACAGTAAGACATAAGCACTGTTATACGTATTATTGAGAATTATTACATTATGTTAGGGAATCACTTTTTATTTTTTATATATTTCGTTTATCACAATTATAATACATTATGTAATAATATATATTTATAATATGTATTATTATGCATTGATTCATTGTATACGCTTATGAGATTTTAGATATATTTATTATAACATAAATATAATGTCGTATTACAACATACTATATATATAAAGGATATATGTTTTTTTTTTTTACTATACATAATATAAGATGTTAATAGTGTTCCTTTAATGGATAAAAAAGAAATGTTATTTTTTTCCTAAGACTAATATACAAATATATGTGCTGAAAAAAGACAGTAATATATGTTTATATAATAATATTAAATAGACAACAAAAAAATTATGAATATATGCTTATGAACAATCAAATTTTAAATATAAAATATGATAAAGAATTTTTCTTTTAATTTATTAATTTAAATAATATCCTTTCTATGATATCATTCCTGGGTATATATAAATGTCTTTTCAGTTAACATAAAAATATATATTTCATATTGATTTCCATTCATCATTTTTTATTAGTTTAGAACTTAATCTAATCCTGTATAAAATTAAGCAATGAATTTTCTAATTTGGTTATATGTATTTAGAAAATGTGTTCATTCTTTTTATATTTGTATATTTATACTTAGCTTATATATTATGTATTAAAGAAGTTTGTCTCATTGGCAAAGTTTAATGAACTCATTTGTTTGTTATTAAAGGTAAGCTGTGTATGCAGGTCCATATTTTTTTAAAAAATATATGTTATTCTCTTACGGTGTCATATTTATGTACAAAATTCTCATTGTGTATAGAGTTCACATATATTATCCTTTTTAATGAAGTGTTTGCAGAATAAATTTTAGATACAAACTATTACGTTACACAGAATTCGCAAAAATTAATTACTTTGTTTACATAATTAATTATAAAAAAAATTTTAATTTATAAGTATATTTCCGCATTTTACAACATTGAATTTATATCATAATAAATTAATTTTTACCCGATTAAAAATATCTATTTTTATTGATTAATAATTGTAATTCTATTTATATTAAAGCAAAATTATCTATTAATATGATATATATGTGACAACATATAGAGTGAAAATATAGTAAATAAATTCATAATTAAATACTTAAAATTTTCTGTATAAATCATATATCCCTTTTTCTGCTAATTTAGTTGTTTATTAAAAGATTATTATTTTTAATTATTACAATGTATAAAATTGCAAAGCAAATCCATTATGATGGAAATTAGTAATTATTGTTAATATTTTTTATTTCTTAATAGAGTATATATTTTTCTTCCAAGAATTAAAATTTTCATAAATTTTAATTAACTGCCACACAAAATTATGGTGAGTAAGCAAGTTGAATACTTATTATATAAAATTAATGTATATGCCTTTAAATTCTTACCGAAAAAATGAGGACAAAGAAAAAAAAAAATTTATAAAAAAATTTTATTTTTTAAAATATATGGACAAATAGAAGGAAAAATTTTTATGTTAATGTCGCTTATTATCTATATATTAAAATATACATTCAATGTGTTATTATAGTATAAAATAAAAATGTTTCGTTTGACATAATTAAAATGAATAATTTATATATATATATATATATATAATGATTATAAATAAAACATTATTCAAATTTTACCAGATGTAAATAATTTTTGAAAAATCCCGATTTAAAATATTTTATATATTCATTATATTATAAAACCAAAGTTTTTTGTGTATATTCGTTTCATTTCTATAAAAACTGATAATAATTGATAGATCAAAGAAAACAATAATTTAAAATATAGTATATGAATACCTATGGCTTAAATAACTTATCATTCATGTTTTATGTATCACCTTAATATATGTGTTTTGTTCATAGTGTCTAAATTTTTAATAAATTAATTTTTGAAACCTAGGTATATGCTTCACTTATATGAGATAAATAAGAAAATATAAATATAATATTTAGAATGTTATATATTATTGTAATTTAAATGTATACTCTGACATACATATTATTACATCCATTATTACATTAAACAAATAGTATTGATATACATTTTACGCAAATGATAATATGGCACTTTAAAAATCTGAATCCATTTATTACATAAGAGAAATAAATTAACTACAAATATTTCCTTAAACATCACATGTTATAATATTTTATATAGGTTTAATTAAATCATGCATATCACTATAAAAAAATGGAAATAGGGAATAATAAAAATTGCTATATATATATTTATATTAATAGTATATAATTTTATTATTTTTTGTTGTTTATATTACATGTATAATTACATAATTTTTATGTTTTAGACAACTGTTATACTCAGTCAACATATTTCCTTTTTTTATTTTATTTGAGTTCTTGTAAATATTATTTATATATTTTTTTCTTTAGAATGAAAATATATGTTATATTTTATAATGATACTTTTTTTTTTCTTATGAGAGAAAATTTAATGGTTAATCTATTAGTTCATTTTTTTCATCAATACTATAATTAAAAATAAACGAAAAAATTGTTCTACTTCAGAATGTGAGTTCACATTTTAAAAAATTCTATATATATTTACATGTATTTCATTGTTTTATCAAGATATTCTCTAAAAAATTATAATCATATAAAAGATGATTAAAGATATTGTACAGCACTTATTTAATATAAATTACTTTTTATTACATTTTTATATATTAATTTTTAATAAAACTAATAAAAAAATTATAGTATATTACAATTTTTATCATACTATGATTTTTTATTTCTTTCTAGTATAAAATTGCAAAGGAATTTCTTCAATATGAAAAAATTATGGGTGTAGCCAAAATAAGTGATAGTTATCATAATAAGGTTAATTTTAATGACATTACTATGGATAAATTTCCATATTTTGGTGATAATGTTCAAAACATATGCAAATATTTTGATAATTATACGAGTGCTGTAGTTCAGGACACTGCAAATTCTATCAAATTCAGTTGCATGTATTTGTATTATTGGCTATATTATTATAATAATGAAAAAAGGAATACTGAAAAGGTTAATGAACTTTACAAAGCATTGATCTCTGCTGATAGTACAAGCCATAATACATTATGCCCACAAAGTGATTATACTACTATTACAGAAGATGTAATGTTAAAGCTCAAAGATCTGCATAACATGTACACTAAAATTAATTATATACAGAATAATAGTAGTCCTCAAAGTGAAAATAAATGCAATGATGCCAACGAATGCGCTAAACTATATATGAAATACAAAGTTTCATGTGAATCCAATAGTTACCCTGATTTTTGTTATGAATTAATAAATGTTAGGGAAACATATAATGCACTAAGTACAACTAATTGTTTCGATCAATTAACACATAAAATGTTACCTTTGTTCCAAAAAAACAATATAAGAGTTCCTATTGTAATTACAATTGTTGTGATATTATTAATATCAATAACATTATTTATTCTGCATAAGGTAATTATTATATTACGTATACATATTTGTTGTACAATATAAATTTGCTACATAATTATTAAAAAAATTTTAATATATTATTTATTTAAAATATAATTTTTTTTTATTAACTAGTTGACCCCATATAATCCATGTTTTCAAGGAATATTAAAAAGAAAACAAAATAAGTGGAATAATGTAGATGAAGATTATAATATGTTCCAATCATACAAAAATGTGAACAATGCTCCTATGAAGAGTAGACACCATATTTTTTATTATAAAGTCTAATTCTTGTATTATATACATTAAACATTGCAATTATTTGATTTAACCAAAATAAATAGTATTAAACAATTAATATGCGAAAATCATGTTATAATGTATTCATATAAATGTATAGTAATAATTGTAGTAAAAACCTTATAATAACTTTTCTATATAGAAATTAATATATTCAAAATAAATATACTATGAATATATATAATGTATCTTTTCTTCAATAAACTATAGATAAAAACAAAAATAAGCAAATGTCATATATATCCCATTTTAATATACTGTAATATTCACGTATAAGGGGTCTCTATATTAAAAAATACTATATATTGTGTAATTAAATAGAGAAAATATATATTTACATGTTAACTCAGGTGAAAATTGAAAATTGCAATTTTAATTGAATGTGTTATATTAATTTATTTTCTATATATATCTTGCACATTTATAAAATAGTAATTTTGATATATTTATTTGTATTTTTTATGTATGCACATATGAGATTAATTTTAAATTTCTTATTTTTTTTCATAATTTTCTGTATACGTTTTAATATTATGAAACTTATATTCTTAAATATTTATTATACTATTTTTCGAAGCCTCACTACAAATAAGTTAATTACTCCTAGGCAGACACATTATGATATATGACATTTTTATTTCATTTTTTGTTTCCTTGTAAAAAATTTTTTATTTATATTTGTCTTTCCTTATTTAATTCACGTAAAGAATTATTTGAATACGTATATATCTTCTTTAAATATCTCAATGCATGTATCAACTTTGTAAAAAGGATTAAAAAAAACGCACAATTTTTATTTGTAGTGGTGAATACAAAAATATTATACTTATAAAAAATAAAAATGCAATGAAATATTTTTCAATCTTGTAATATTTAATAAATGTTGAATTTAATATTTTTCACTTTGTTTTTATATATTTTTTCTCTATCAATATCAAGTTTCATGTGAATTATCATATCTTTAAAAGAGTTTTCTTTTGCATTGATAAATATAATTATATTATATTAAATATTCTACTTATTTTAGAAATGTATTTCAGGTAACCATAAACATCTGATCATATACTGTTATTATTTTTTAATATTTCATTATCCCCATATCATAATAAAATATTTTTTAGTATTTTCTTATATGGTTGCACCTATGCTTCATGCTTTCATTACAATCTACACGTATGCATATTTATCCTTTAATATTATAGCTGATCTCTAATTCTCTTTAAAAAAAGGTATTGAATATAAAAGATCCATATATTATATTTATAAATTTTTGTGTTATATTATATGAGGCATATATAATGAATATTATTATTTATTTTAAAAAAGATGATATGATAGTATATAGAACATATGTATATCTTCTCTTTATAAGGAAAATGTAAATTATAACAAATATTTCTCAGAATATAATTATATATTAAGGAATATTATTTTTTGATATCATAAATTAAATATTATTATGCTTTATTTTATCTATTAGTTAAATTTCCTTAATAAGTGTATTAGATTTGTTCATGTTAATAAAAAAATAAATAATATGTATTTACTTTTCGTAGAAATCTTAAATTTTCAAAACAATATAACATTCGCGAATAATTTAAATGATATGAAATATGTTTGACCGCACTTATGTATTAATATAATATACTATGTCAAAATTTTTCCACTTAACAAACATTATTACTCGTTAAATTATATTTTAAGTTTATTCACAATATAAACGATAATAAATGTATTATGAATAAGGAAATTATTCAATTTTTATAAAAATATAATTTACGCATTTCTATATAATTAAAAAAAGTTATTCAAAAATTTAATTCTATTGAAAATTTTTATTATATAACAGTGATAATTTAAACAAAATTATAATGATTTGACGAACAAAAAAAAATATTGTACATATATATATATATATATAAATCACCATCATATGTAAAAATTATATCATAAATATTTATATTATTTTATAAACAAAATAATATGTATATATTTTAATAATTTGTATTATGTTTATTAAAACTAGTAAATAAAACAGTAAATTTTGTATATATATTGCTATATTCTCAGTATATAACAACTATAAAAGAATAACGAATAATTTATTTTTTTAATGCATATCGTATGCATCTTTATAAAATGAT
This sequence comes from Plasmodium gonderi, assembly GCF_002157705.1. Lineage (NCBI taxonomy): Eukaryota > Apicomplexa > Aconoidasida > Haemosporida > Plasmodiidae > Plasmodium > Plasmodium gonderi. The sequence goes on from NW_021628955.1 coordinate 8,792, forward strand.
CAAAATGATCACAATAAAACAATATATTTCATTAATATGACTGTAAAAAATTAATAAAAATTAAAAAAAAAATTAATAAGTATTAAAGAGCTATTAAATTCAAAGAGAAAATACGTAATCCTAATACATCATTTAATTATATATGCATATAGTAATAATTAATATAAGGTACATATATTATTCATAAAAATATGTTCAACAAATAATAATTTTATAAAGACTTACATATAACATTTATTATATCACTGAAATATTCTAATATTATGTACATGTTATATAATTTATAAACATTAAATACATGTACAAAAACAATTAAGAATTCATAGAAATAAGTAAATTATATTATAATTCTACAAATGTCTCAAAATAACTAAAATATTCAATTCACCTAATACCCATAATAAAATGTTATATATATTTTTTAATAAAACATAATATTGTTAAATATAGAAAATTAAGTAAAAAATAATAATATATATAAAACAGAAAAATAAATATAAATTAAAGCAATAAAAAACACGAAAAAAAAAATCTTCAATACTAACATTTATACGATAAAATCTAAACATAAATCATGAAAATTACCCCCCACACATAACTTGAACATTGAACCCTAAGCAATGAAACTTTAACCTAAAATCTGAACCCTGAACACTAAACCTAAAAAAACAGAATAAGAATAGGAAAATAAGAATATGCAAAGTTTTGCATATTAAAAAAGGACAAACAGGGAAAATACAACTTCTCTTTATATTAATTACTCATATTCTTAATTAATATCATATTAAAGGTTATATTGCTTTTTATACTGATTTATTATCCAGCTAAACTGAGAAATTAATATTGTTTCATTGATAATACATTATAAGGATTATTTAATTATTATGAAATTTTTTATAATAATATTCGGTACCATGTTTTTTTAATTTTTTTTTATATCATATTTAAACAAAAAATTCTCTTTAGTACATGTACATGATGATAGAATTAGGCTGAATGATATGATATATTATGTTTTCTATTTTTTGTACTGTTGTGTGATAGATGAGAAAATGTTAAAATATTCCATTCTTCGTATATATTATTGCGTGAATTTCTCTTTCTTATTATTCCACTATGCAAGCATGAAATATCTCTGCAGAACTAATGCAAATTAAAAGAAATAGAGCTATTATATCTATAAAATATTAGGATATCCTTTGTTTTTTTTAAAAATTTAAAAAAAAAGTTTGTGTCATTTATATGTGTATAATACATAATAATTAACCTTATATAGAATAAATAAAAATAAGAGCAAAAATAGTGTTCCAGAAATTACACATATAACAGTACGGAGGATATTAATTCTTTGAAATGAATATAACATTTCATACTTTGAAGTACCACCAATAAGATCCATTATTTTTGAATTATATTTA
>NW_021628956.1:0-35827 GCF_002157705.1 Plasmodium gonderi
AGTGATAACAATAGTACTGAAGTTGAAAATCGATATCGTTCTAACCCAGGAGTAGAAAGGACAAGGGTTTTATATGCAGGAATAGTTATATTGGGATTATACATTTGTTATGTTATATCTTTAATTGCATTTAAGCATAATGATGAGGAAAAAATAGGTGACGATTCTCTAGATGATAAATTTAATGGTGGTTGTGTATTTATTAAGAACGATGAAGAACAGCTCATAGATGCTTGAATTGACAAAAATTATCTTCCTGTATTAGGAAATACATACATAAATATATTCAAATATAAATACAACATTAAAATTGAATTAAATAAGAAGGTAAGAAGCGATTTTGCATAAAACATAATCAAATAAAAAATAAAGGCATAAAAGAATTTCCAAAAAAATATGTTGCAAAAATATTAATTTCATATACACAAAAAAATAGTTGTAATATATAAGTGTATGTTATAACTATTATATTTACTGAATAATTTATGATAATTAAAAGACTATTCTGTGTTCACATATGTGAGTTTTATACAATGAACATAAATATTAAGGGGAAAGCGCAAAAAATTAAAGTAGAATAGCTAGTTATAGTGTATAAAATATTAAATAAAATATAACTCCATAACAATAACCTAAAATCTAAAAACTATATCACCAAACAAAAATTTTGAACTAAGAATATTGAACACTACAACATAAACCTTGATTCCTAACCCCCAAAACTAAACCCTAAACCCTTACTATAATGGTTATATGCTTCTAACAAATATTATATAATATCGGAAAATTTGATTTTTTAAAAAAATATGAAACTCCTGAAATGAGGGAAAAAGAATTAGCCAAGGAAAAAAAATGGGAAATTAAAAAAAAGAGAGAAGATGATGTGTTAAAATATAAAGAAATAATATAAAAAGATGGAATAAAAGATTTAGACACTTATATGAAGTGCTATAAGCAAAGATATTATAGTAGGAATGGATTAGGAAAGTTTATATGTTACTCTGAAAAAAAATATTCGATGAAATAGATAAAATAGATAAATCAGCAAAAATGATTAAGAGTAACAATAATAAGGTAAAAAAAGTAATGCATATAAAGTATGTGTTCTGTGTCATATTACTTTGTCTAATTCAACTTTGTGGTATAATTATTTCAGTTTTAGATTTGATAAAATTTATGGAGGATTCTAGTAACTTTGTTGTATCTATTTTAAAGTATCAAAAATTTTATACGCTAGATTCATACATTTACGTTACCTTTTTTTTAATATTATCAAGTTTAATTTTAGCATCGATTATTTACATAATGACAAAAATTGTAAAATATGAACGTATAAAAGCAAATAGTATTAAAATGAATTTTAAAGAATATTATATCTTCTGTAAAGAAGTGTTGACCAAATAATAATTTTTAAGAGTACCTAGATGTTTATAATACTTAATATGGTATCAATAATGACTAATGTATTATATATTCTACATATGGATAACTATTACATAAATCATCATAATAGTTTAGGATTTTATAATTTTTTAAGTAATACTCTTATTTTATATAATTTATCCTTGAATTTTCTGTACATTATATATAATATATTTATATAAAAATATATATAATAAACGTATTCTTTTGTCATTATTTAAATAATTTGTTTATGATTATTCATGGTTAAAAGAATATATGTGAATATTTTCTTGTATTATATATATATAAATATTGAAGAATTATTAAATATTCTTTTGAGAGTTTGTATATAAATTCGTTTAAAAACTATAAGTATACAGATGATATACATTTTCATAATTGTTTGTCTAATAATATTTAGTTACAAAATATATTATTTTTTTTACTCTTGTATAAATTATAATTGATGTGTATCTGAATATCTATGATATTCTATATATGTATTATACACGCCAAAATCTTATTTGATTAAATTAAAAAATGGAGAATATTATTTATAAATAAAATAACTGATTTATAATAATATTTTTATTCTTCTCATATTAATATAATATAAATGAGTTATTGTTTATAAATTTATTTGTCTTATTAATATTATAAGGTATAAATATTCAATGAAATAATTAATCTTTGTATTCCGAATTGTGCTGTACAGTTTGGTGATTCATGGAATTTATTAATTTTCATTAAAAAATATTTTTTATTCTTATATTTATGTATATACATGATATAATTCTTTTAATAGAATACAATAAAAAGAATTTAATATCCTATAGTTGTATATATATTTAATCTATTATTTCTATCAACATTTATAATAATATTGCTAATATATGATATTATTTAATACTTATGCAATACAGTGAGTATTTCATAAGTAATTATATATTTTATTTGCATTCTCATTAATGATATTTATATTTTACACAAAGTCATTACGTTTACGTATGCCATAGTATATCATATATTTAAAAAAGATTACTTTTTCGCACTACAAATTTGGGTGAGTATTAAGAAAAATGATATACCATACTTTATGCACTTCATTATTATTTTGTTAGACATATGTAAATTAGGTAGTTTCCATCTTTTTTAATACTACATTCATGTTATACTTTAATCTTTATTTATTGTATATCATTCAAACAGTGGAGTAAGTAAATATTATGAAAAATATTTAATACATTTTTTATAATAAACGTATTATAAAAATATATATAATGAAAGCAATTATTAAAAAAAGCAGCATAATGACAGTCACTAAAAACTAGAAAGAACATTTATATTGTACATAATAAATAAATAGAATGATAATATAATTACAAAAAGTAATATTATAATTGTGACTAAAACAATCTAGTGATAAATGGATTCTATAAAATTTGGTAGTTTCTTGAAAGCAATTTATTACACAATATTTTTACGGTCAACATAAAAATTTTATACTTCACTGTTGAAATTATTATCTAGCATCTACATTAAATTCATTTATTTGGTCCTTACATATGTATCAAAAAAGATAATAAACTTTAGCTAAGTTTTATCAATGGTTACAATGAAATTTCTGAAAGAACATCTTATATTATGATGTTGTATTATTTAATTTACGCAATTTATTAGTATTTGTTCACATATCATTTCTGTGTTATGTTATTATTATTACGAATGGTAAAAAGTAAAAAAATATTTGATGTATTATTTGTAAAATAGTATAATATGATAACCCCAATATTTCAAAAAAACATCATATAGGAAATAAAATAAATACTTATTTCTAGGAACTATATCGCTGTTATTTGGTCAAATAAATTGCATATATGAAAATTACACACAATTTATTGGGGAACACGCTTAATTTAATTATCACATAATTCATATTCTGATGAATATTTTATAAGCACCCAAGATATAGAGCCAAGAAATATATTTGAACTGTCTGTTATTTTTTACCATATATTTTTTAGAACTTGTAACATTAATATCATTATATGTCTAATAAATTTGTTGAAAAATACATACTTGAATTATATTTTATTACGCATTAATTTTTAAATAATTCAAACTATATATTAGTAAATATGTATTCTGATTATAATATGTTTTTCAGTATATTACATTCTAGACAACACACACTATATACTTATATATTTTTTTTAATATCTTTATTTTATATTATGAAGATTCTGAAATTTCATTAATATATAATAAGAAGTAATTTCATTCACAAATTATTTCATTAATAGACTTATTTATGTCTTTTCGTCATAGAGTAATTAGTAGCATGAAAAATATTGCAAGAAATTTTTAATTGTTTATTCTTTGGGTGCACATTTAATATATATTATTTATAAGTGAATACTTCTTATGAAATCAATTTGTAATCAGTTATAACTCGGTATTCTCATTTATAAGAAAGTACTTAAATTCCTTAATATAATATATTTGTGTCAAATATATATTTTCTGAATAGCAGGTTGTTTTTTTGTTTTAAATTTAAAGAAAAAAAAAATGTTATCAAATATGTTACAAAAAAGAGTGCTCAAATATACTACAAAAATAGGTTTATTATGTCTTAGTTTTACATTAAAAAAATGGATAAATAGAAGAAAATGTAGTAAAATTTCTAACTGAATTGAAGTATACATATATATACAAAAAAAAAATGTGCTTCATCATATAAATTCTAAAATATTTTCATAGTATACATAAATTTGGGAAAAAAATTAATAAAGTATACATCTATGTAATATTTAATTCTGTTTGAAGTATTGAAACAGAAATTATGAATTAAATTTTTTATAATTAAAAAATTTTAAATGACAATATTAATTTGTTTACAGTAATCTAGACTAAAACAAAAGTAGTTAAATACGCATTACTAAAATAAAATTAATAGTTGAAACATGCCTAATATTTAATACAAACTGATTATTTAATTTTTTAAAAAATTTATATACCACTGTATTTAGTATTCAAAATAGCTATATGCGAATTGTATGCGTCTTTCTTTTCCAAACGAAGGTCCTATTAGAATTCTTTGTAATTTTTTATTCATCTGTTTCCTCTTTTTCCTTTTTCTCTTAGCAAAAATCTTCCCAAAAGGAGTGTACTGCAAGAAAAAAGAGTTAATATAATTATAATATAATTACTTTTATTAATTAAGAATATTTATTTGATTTTATAAATCATAATAAATTTAGATTACTTTAACAAGGAGCGTGCATAAAAGAAGTATGATCAGAGGAACTAAAATAATTATGATATATGTTCTTATGCGTATTTTTTCATGATCCTGTCTAGGTGGTTGTGCAACTAGATGAGGAGTAGTACTAGCTGTTATTTTTGTACCAATAGGTATACCCAAATAACTTGACTTTGGTAAATAGATTATTTCACTGGAACTGTCAACAGGATGTGCACCTGAATGCTCATTAGATTTTGATGATGTTTAATATGAGATATATGGGAATTATGTAAATTACGTTCTATAGAAGGACTGATTTATAGTAACAGTTGTTGCTGACGTTATAGCGATTCCTTCTATAATGTAGTAGGTCCAAAGTGCTCAACAACTTCAGGTGATTCTTAATTTCTTGTGGGTAATTTTTTTCCAGAATTTGTATTCCTACCTTTATGATTTTTTTCTTTATCAACAGTTCTCCTAATGCATAAATGAGTGTCATGTTCCAGTTTATTTTCCTTGCTTATTGGACTTCCTTCATTTAACACGTCTTTAATATGAATTAATTCTTGAGAAAGCTCTAAATTTTGAAAAACAGCACCTTCATGATTTCCAATAGAAGCTGCACAAGCACGAATATCATTATTACAAGATGTTATCGATGATAATTTACTATCAGAATGACCACCATGAAACTTCGTGTATCCAGTAACATCAATGTTAGTGCGTGAATCATCAGTACATGGAGATGTAGCACAAATGGTAGTAGGTGGAACAATCTTAGGTGCCAAGGCATCAGAAAGTTTATCTCCAAAATCCTCATTTGGAGAAGTAACATCAGCTGAAGTTAACTCAGTAGAATGTGTATCACTATTTTGCTCACTGTAGGTATAAGCACTTTCAATAATTGTATCAGCAGAACCTAAGACACTACTTCCTTCACTATTAGGACCTAAAACAACAGTACCGTCAGAACTAGGGTGTACACTATTAGTTCCTACACTGTCAAGTGTTCTTTGAGCAACATCTGAAACATTTTGTTCTTTAGAAGCAGGAAGTGCAGCATCATGAGTCTCTCTAGTAAAAGTTTGACCATTATTCTCTTCGTTTTTATCAGTTTTATCACTACCAGCATTAGTATCAGATATATTACCATTAAAAGAACTTTTATCTAAATCGCTCTCTTGTAATGTATTATCTAAATTATATTCATGAATAAAGGTTGTTTTTAAATGCTGAGAACTACCATTTCCATCTAAATCTTTATTTGATGGAACAGCTAGCACAGGTAATGACCCTTTTGGTGCCTCTATATGTGCATGATTACTAGACTGAATTCTTTCTATTTGTTCAGATGCTTCAACTTGATTTTCAATACTTTTCGTGCGAAGTTCTCCGACTCGTGGGTCTGACGAACCTATTTGTCGTTGAACTAATTCTTCTACACCACTTGGTTCTTGATGCTTTTCTTTGAAAGATGTTCCTTCTAATTTTAATTCAGCTGTACTATCAACAGGTGTCACAGTGTTCGTACTGCACTTTGGTAGACTTGAACATGTATTAATAAATTTCGCTATTGTGTCATCTTTACTTAAATGAAATGGTATATTAACCTTCTCATAACAATCCTTTAACTTATAATTTTTTTCATTTACATTTTGATTAATTTCATCACATTTTTTAGAATCATCTATACATGAAATTACACCAAAACTATTAATTTTTTTTGTAATTTCATCATTAAATTCCAAATATATATCCATGCATTCATCAAACGTGGCCTCCTTGTTACTATTGTCCGTAGTGATGGTTATAGTGCTCATATTTTACTCTTTATTTTTACAGATGTCTTTTTATTTTCTTCGTTTAAATAAATAAATCAAGAAAATAGTTTATGCATATAAGTATACATATTTTCAAAAAAGAATATGCATTTTTAATTTCATCATTTTCACATTTATATATGTACAAATAATAATATTAAGAAATGCATAAATATAATTTCCTATATACTAATAATATTTTTTCACAGTAAACATGCAAAGATTTTTAGATAATATTTACACTTACAATTATTTATAAACATCACTACAAAATAATTGAATTCGAAAAAATTATTTTTAACTAATTTTTATTAATTAAATTAATATATCATAAGTGTCATATACCCTAATAATAGGTGTAGAAAATAAATGATGGTAAAATATACATGAGAATATAAAGTTAATACACACTGCAATCAAACAAATCAAATAATGAAAGTTATAATTTTTCATTTATGTTATATTATCAAATATAAAAAAACATATTTTATAAATTCTTATTTACACACATATATATGTATGTCCTTTTTATAGTAATAGTCAGACAACTCATATTCTTAATATTATTTGTATTCTTCTTTATAATTTCTTTATTTCTGTGTTTGGGATTAATATATTTCATATAAGCAGTGTTATTAGTAAAAGGAAATGCTTCTGTATTTTGGTGTCAAATAAAACTGTGAGTGTCCATACTTCTGTTTCATTATTGTTACACCTATGTATTTTGAATTTCATAAGGTTGCATATAAACACAAGGAATAAGTAATATATGAATTGCAAGTACATTTTTTTCTTATTTTATAAAGGATTTTTAATTAAAATATTTATTTAATAAATAAAACAAAATACACACTATGCGTATTGAAAAATATATCTTCGTGATTCTGTTGTGTATATATTTTATATTAACTTTTCTAGAAGAATATTCCCCGATAGATATATTATTACATATACACATATATTTTTTCTTCCAACAATAAATTGCATTCAGGGTATAATTAAAGACAAATAATGTAAATAGAATTAAACAAAAATGTAATGTTAAATAAGCAATACTTATATAAATCGTATAATTTTTTGAAAATTGCCAATATATATAAGGAATATTTAATGACCTCAATAATAAAAAATATCACACATAATTCAATATAGAATATTAGTAGAGTAGAATATATATAATAAAAGCATAAAAACTCAGATCATAATTTGTTATTATTTTATTTTTATAATTTGCTTTCCTTTTTTACATTCAATTATATGTTGTAAAACAATTATTTTTATCCTCTATATTTAGAAATATATTATTAATCTGTTTAATCATAATGACTTATTATCTTTTATGTTGCATATATAAACACAATATGTGTATAGATATACGTGTAAAATTAATTATATTTGTAATTAGGAACTTTATTAAAATGGCATATTATAATTTTTATATATTTTCTTTTGTGTTTAGCAATGTACTCCACTCATTATATAGTGTCATTTCAGTACTTTTCCTATTCGCGTGAATTAATTAATAATAATTTTGAATTGTAGTATCTTGAACTAATCTTAAAAAACATATTTTATAAATCTAGAAGAGTTTAACTTGTGTTCTTTGCTATGGACATTAGGTCTATTAGTTGTTATTTCAATTTATTGATTTTACTATTTTTTTATTAATTATATTTATGATAACCTTATTCATTTTTCTCTCGATGTTTATATTGCATATAGCAAAACTTAATATATAATTAATCACTCAAAAAAAAGTTACTATTTTACTTTTAAAAAGTTAATTGCTTAGAGGATAGTGGTAATTTCAGAAATATTTAATCATAATTTCAATGCAGTTGGATATAGTATAGTACTAATAATTTACTATTTTATGATTCATTCATATCCATTATGTATTTTTTCATTCGTATATATTATATTTAAGCCATTGTTTTTGTTCCCCCAATGTAACAAAGGACTCTTCAATTTAATTTATGCCTATTTAAGAATTCTTTATTTTATGATTGTTATATATATGTATCTATTCATTTTAAGACTTTATAGTCATTTTAGACACTATTATTTTTATATTTCCGGATTAGTATTAAGTTGTAATGTAAAAATGACTATTTTTAATGTAGTGCATAAGTATTTTATATAAAGATTTTTAACTATAAACATATTCTTTTATTTTACTATGACATGAGATAGAACATTTTTTCACACACATTTTAATTGAATTAAAAGATTTACACACTCTTGTAAAATTCTTTTCATAGAATTCGAAATATCAAAATGAATTTTATGAATTGTAATTTTCCAGATAATGTTAATTATTATAGTATCATTTTCTGTATATTTTGTAAAATATATTATTTTACTCATAAAATTTGTTTATGAATAATCATCCTAAAGTATTAAGTGAGCCTCATATTGGAGAATTTTTTTTATTCCCTGAAATATGGATTAAACTCCATATTTTCCACTACTATAATGAATTCATAATTATTTTACGTTGTTATAGTTGTAGCAATAACACATGTTAATATAGAATTATAGAAAAAATAAAAAAACAGACATTGTCTCGATAAGATTTCTATAAAAAAATAAATAAATGCACATGCGTATGTTAAGGGGTATTTTAATAATAGAACGTACTAACACAGTGGGGAATGTTTTTCTATGTTTATATGTCAGTGTACATATGCTTTATATTATGTTCATAAAGAACAGACTTTAAATGAAATAAAATCTCAATTTATTTATACACATTTATGTAATGAAAGCGACACTTCCTTTCATCTATACATTCATTAATGTCATAATTTTTTTTTAAAAAGAATTGTGTACTCTATAATGATTTATATTTTCATAAAGACAAGATACTTAAAACCATTATCATTATCACGTTCTCTTACTATATAAACGAAAGAATTTTGCATGTTCAACGTGATTGGCATATTAATAAAAAATGTGTAAGAATTTATTATTTTTTAAATTAAAAATATTTATAATTTCATGATAATTTGATAGATAAATAAATAAACGAAACATGTGGGGAAAATAAATTAGAAGGTTTCTTTCTATAAATTCTTCAAATTACGCGAACCACTTTAATTGGGACATATATGAGATTTTGTTTCACTGTAGTTTACGAATTATGTATTTTTGAAAAGATAAATCTCATGTGCAATTACTTTTATTTTTTTTTTTTTAAGTGATTTTAAAAAAATTTTATTTAATATTTTTATAAAAAAATATTTAACCTGAAAGTTTATTTATTACATGCTAAACAATGAATATATTAACAAAGGACTTCATTCTGGTGTAACCAATTTTAATTAAATCCAAATTCCACATTTTTGCAAAATGTAATATTATATCAAATGGTACACACGCATATTTCACAACTTTTTTTATGTCATATATATTTTTTACGCATGAATCGAAATTGCACTACCGCATAGTGTGTTTAATAATTTATATCACTTTTACCTACTTTATTGATCTTGTTAATTATTAATTATTAATATGTTTAAAAATATATAATTTAATTACTGACATGAATAACTGCTGAAAGAAGGATAATAAGAATAATAAATAGAACTATCCCTTTTTAATGAAGAATTAAAGCTTCATATATTTATTTAAAAATATGCGTGCTATAATTATAATATGATTTTTTTATAGATGATATCTCAAAAGAAAAACATAATAATGATATGAATGTGTCTTAATTTTTGCTGCGTTAAAATAAGAATCATGTGATTCATTATGTATTATTAATAGAGTTATATGGTATTCTAATAGACTTATGTTCTGCAGAAAAATAATTTCCCTAGTAAATTTATGAATAATTAAAGGTTTTCATATTTTATGGAACTAATGGTAACATGGAAGAGACTATGATAATTAAAAAAATATAGTTTCAAATAATTTTTTAATTTTTATAAGTAAATTATAAGGGTAAATAATATTTGAGTAGATCATGCATAATTATATTCAGTTAGTAAATAGAACACATAAGTTGATCTTTATTTGATGTAGATGTCGAATACTAAAATAGGATCGTGACATTAATTAAATGAATTGGGCATATTTACCTTTTTTACACTTAAATTAACAAGTTTGTGTAGACACTCCATAGTACTAAAAATCATGAAAATACTATTATTTAAGAAAAATTTATGTTTATATAATACTACATGCTTTTTCGGATTAATAAAATGAAATTCTTCCCTAAATATCTATAAAAAATAGAAGAATTTGATAAAGTATATATTATAAATAATAATATCGAACACGTAACATGTTAGAAAACATTAACGAAGATGGTATAATTTATTTGATGTATAATATAATGCATTTAAAATAACTGTCTGTTAAAAACGAAAATTGAAACATAAATGGACATTAAGTTTTACCAATAGATTCATTGATATAATAAGGGGTAGCTACCATAATGGGTAAGAATAAAAATATAAATATATTAATGACAAACTTTCGATTTTTAGCAGAGTTAATTATAAAATATTCCTATTTGTAACCCAGTCAATGTTATGAGTGGTGTTACAAAATACATGTATAGAGAGGATATATATACGTAAATATTTTTAAATTTATTAATGTGTTAATAGTAATAACTGTGGAAAAGGTTTTAAATAAGTGTATTAAACCGTTTTATATGAAGTATTATAATAGATATACAACTTAACGTTATTGTAGAACTTTTCAGTACCATTGAGAATCTTATTTTACATGTGAAGAAACACATAACAAAAGTGCCCTATTAACTATTTTAAAGTTATTATGTAAGGAGTTATGTATAGGCGACGTTAAATAAGTTAAGGATGTAGGAATCAAAAAACACGAGATAGATTGACCATCATACCAAAAAGTTAACATCAGTCTGAGTCTAATAAAACTACGCAGCATGTTTCAGGTATTCAAACTCATGTATCAAGAAAAAGAAATTCCACTTTATCTATTGTTGAAGCAACAAGTTAAGAAACATTATACTCATGTAATTCTTATAGATTTATCATACTTGCATAAATATTACTAACATCTACATTATTATACTTTTTTTGTGTAAATATAAATTATAACTTAATATACAATTGTTTTATTTCAACTTATATAATTCATTTAAGTTAATTTTATATTTATAAAATAATTATATTCCTCTCCTTTTATGTAGTAGTTTACATCATTTGGATCAACCTTTTATAAAATGGAAACAAAGAAGAAAAAAATAAATAAAATTTAAAAAGAGATATACAAAGTTATCTGGTGTCTTATAACCCATAATATAAATTTATGGATGGTCACCTGAGATATTTTTATCTGGTATATCATCATGCACGAAATTATTTTCTGTAATTACAGCCTTAAAATAGAGTTGTGCGGATAGTTTATATGAACATAAATACTAGTAGAGTTATAAGAACAATCCGTTATATAAGACAAAAAACGTAGAGCTACAAAAAATATTGAAATATAGGTGCTAAAAAAATCAAGACATAAACTTTATAAAGCATAAAAGTGAATATTTTTTTATGTGAGAGATTCATGCATACGTCATGCCATATAAAAGTTAATTTTAATAAATTAATTAAAGAAAGTATACGCTTATTGTAGATTAGCATAATTTTAATATAAAGAAAAAATATTAAATGTTACATGCATTATTATATCAGGGGTGTATAAGTTAAGTGGAAAAGAATAAGGCATCAAATTAGAAACGAGAGATATATCTTTTATGTAAATTAGAGCATAATTACACTGATTAGGAAGCAATGTAATGGATTATCATAGTTATATGTCCGGAAGATATGATGCATTTGATGTAATTAAAAAGATAATTTACAAAATACAAATACATGTTAAACATGATCTCATAATATATAACTCATTATTTTTTTATGACAACAATATAAGGAAAAATGTATTATAAAATATATTTTTTATTATTGAATTATATAATATGCTAATTTAATAAATATTAATGTTAATCATATAAGATATTTCTCAAAGTTGTTTCTACATTTTATTGTTATATATAAAATAATATAAAATTTTAAGAAAATAAAAGATTGTATGAAGATATTATGATTCAGCTATTCATTCAATTCAATACATATATATAATTATTTCACGCATGGTAATAACAAAAAAATATATATCAATGCCTTTATTTAATTTTCTTCCAGTGCCTATGTATTGTTAATGAGATTAATCATAGCTTCACAGAAACATAAGAAATGTTAGACAATAATTGAAATGCAAAAAAAAAAAAAAATAAATCTGAGAAAATGCATTAAATAGTACAAAATGAGTAAATATAAAAGATGAATGATGTATTGTATTTTTGTCCTTATGCTATACAAATTAACATCTGCGTAATAAAGTTTCTCATATTAGTATCGTTAATGTAGAACACTATATCATTTGCATGGGAAAATATTAAAAAAAAAATAAGTGCAATGGATCAATATTAATTATTCTTAAGTTTACATAATAATTAAAATTACATTTTCTGTAATATTTTATAACGTAATGCCCTGATATGTTTAGTATAAAATTATGTAAATTTTATTCACTTACTATCAGGATTTGTAATAGGATTCTTCTTTTTTGTATTAAATGATACATTATCTATTATTTTATTTGTGAAATCTGAATCATAACTTAAAATTTTATGCAGCAAACTTCAGTAAATAGAAACAATATACATAGAATATTTATTGGTAGTTATTATATTATATATACAAACTATTGGAAAATAATATTTTGAAACATTCTCACGTTAAATTAAGAAAACGTATTTCTTTCTTTGTTTTTTTTCGTTTCTGATGTTAAATAAGATACTACAGGTTGAATATGTATATATATAAATTGTCCGCTTATTTAAGTATATTTTAACATTATTACATTATTGTTGTATAGATATAGATCATAAATCTTAAAAATAAATTGAACAATTGATATTTTTAGTTATATTTTATATTTTGCAATAAGGAATTAATAATGAAAATTCATTAAAGGAAAGCAGTAGGATGTATAAATTTATTACTGTGATGATTCGCTTTTTGTAGAGATAAAAATGAGGGGGTTGTGATAAATCTAGAATTTATGTTAGATTTAGTATTTTAATTTATTCACGTTAAACTAAAACTCGTATCTATTAAACATATGCATATTCTCGTGCTCATATAAATATCATATGTCTATGTCTTCATGATGACCATATTATTTTATAATTGTATGATTTTTTTTATAAAAGCAGCGCATACATATAATTAAAATTATAGAAAATAATATTATTTATAAAAATTGAGTATTTCAAACGAATACAATTCTTTAAATAAATAAGAGCTATTGCCCTATGTAAATTTTCATTAGATTCAGTATGCTCTAAATTCATTTTTAAACAATCAATCTATCAGTTTAAATTTCAAACAAACACATTATATGTTTATGTATTTTAATAATTAAAATATATTATAATAGAAATATATATCAAATTTTAATTAATTAGCTTCTTATATTTTAAACAGTGTTGTATTGCCAAATATTTATTGTTATTTAAATACAGCATATTAGTTCTTAACAACATAGAATTCAATAACTAATTAAAAAATTAATAATATATGTTAGCATATAAAAAAATACATTATATTTTTTCTTTTTAATATATAATATTCTTTTTCTTGCGTATTTTAGATGCAATATATATTAATTTTATTACGCAGAAGACATTATATATATAATTTTAATATATTAAATTTGGACATATCTATTTATTTATGTTTAATTATATTATTTAATGGCTGTCATTACATCTTAATAATGTACTATTTTATTTCTAAAATATAGTAACAATTACAATTATCATTCCTTCTCGAATAGTAGTTTAACATTAATTTCTCAACTATTTTCTCAAATTCAAAAAATATTAATATATATTTTGATAATTTTATTAATAATTTAAAGTACATTTATTACAATATTTATATTTAACTTTTTTAGTAAAAAGCAATTTCTCTTTGAAATGCTTTAAACAAAGTGTATCGAGGCATTTCTCCTTATATCTTTTCTTAAGAGTGGTCTAATGAATCATATGATATTTTATAACTTTTATCCATTAATTGTTTGCAAGAAATTTCACATAAATGCATTAAATTGAGATTCATATTACTTTTCTTATTCCATAATCGTTTTATGTTCCTCATCCTTTGATGAAAACATGAACCGTATTGAGTATACTGATAATAAAGGAGAAATGTGATATTTTTATGAATACTATATTTTTTGATTTAAATTTTCCTCGCAATCAGTATTATAAATTGTAATTATAATTAAATAATACAAAAATCAATTTGCCGTTAACCCTATACAAAATAAGCATAATGAAAGATATTACAAATGTTATAATTAGCGTAGATAAAATAACTGTAGTCATGTTTACATAATAATCATATAGTATCTTAGGAAAACATGGACAGTACAATGCTGTTTTCATGTGATCATTATATTTTTGTCTAAATTCTCTTAATTCTTCACAAAAATTCCTGCTTTTTCCCTTTTGGCATATCGATAAGAGGTCCCTATATTTATTATAGCATTTGCTACTAGAGGAGCAATTAGTAGGATCTTCTTCTAATGCTTTAAAATCAGAATACAGTTGATCAAGGTTTTTTAATATGTAAAATGTGTCATTGTCAAGATCATCAACATAATCTTGACATGTATTAGATATTTTTTTACCCTTGTGTTCTATTCTTATTATATTTTGGTAACACTGCTTTTCACCATTACAAGGGAATTTAAATTTTGTCAAAATATCTTTTAGGATAAAGTTGAAATATTTACAATATGAATATTGATCACTATTATTTTTAAGCTTTATAAGATCTAAATATTTGTAAAATTTCTGACAATACGCAATAATACTATCATTGGAGTCAAAAAACCTGCTTCTAATAAGATTGCACAAAGTTGTAACTTCACGATCAGGTGGAGTTGGATTATTAAATTCATCTTTACATTTGGTAAATATATCTTTAAAATTGAACTAATAAAGAAAATTTAATTAAAAAATAATATATGTTCAAATTTTTTTAAGAAAATTATTCTTATATGTATAACATATATCAGTAATTAAAATTTAAGGAATATTAATTATTTTTTTTTTAATAAAAAATATAAATATACATTTTTATCTAGAACAATAGAATTGCCCATTATGATTAATATATTCTTATACGTTTAATAAACTATTATGCTTTAATTTATTATATAGATTATTGTATTCATAAAGATAATATATATATTACATTTATATTATGTATATTTTAATTTTTATGAGTTATTGTATTTAAAAAATTCTGCAATATATATATATATATTTAAGAAATTTTCTTTCTTGATAAACTGTGGTATTATTTATTCGGGATACATAGGAATCATAATTACACAAATATATAATATGAAATATCGATACAGGACTCAAAAAATATATATAAATGAGAAAGGGTAAGTATTGTTCTTTCTATAATTCCCTCTCTTTATACAATTAATATATCAACTATATTTATATGCAAATTTAGTATTATATGTATATACATAATCAATAATTTACAATTATTTATTTATATTTCTTTACTCTATCATGTAAACTAGACATGAATTAATATATCTACAAAGGGAATAAATATATAATTTTCAAGCATTCTCAATTTTCCATAAGGATATATAACAATCGCTTGTTTTTTTTTTTTTTACTTTTAATGTATATTTCTTCTAAATATGAAGATTTATAGTTAATATATATTAAATGAATATAAATTATAGAATAGTAATATTATAATGAAATCTTTGCATTCATAAAAATGTATATACTATTAATTATAAATTTATATTATTTTATAATATATTCTTCTGAAAATATAAACATTATATGAATATGTTTATTTAAATTATATGTGCATTTCTTTTTTTCCTTACCTTTATCCTTTGAGACATGCATCATTTTATTGTTTGTATATTTTGAGCATGATTTCATAATACAAATCTCCAATATAATATTTTATTATGTAAAATATTAATACAAGTATTATATAAAAGTAATTAAATTTATATAAATAAATTATGATAAACATATTTTTTATTTGTAAAAAAACATTAGTACATAATTTTTTTACCTTTATATTAAATATTATTAAGGAAAATTATATTTAAATTCATGTGTGTGCTTTGTGTTATATTTTATACATATTAAAATTTTGATAATAATACTTTACAAAATTATTATATATAATACGATGTCTATACAATTTAAATGTATAATTTTTTTTACATTTTACATAATTCATCGCTATATATCTACTCATTTTTAATAGCGAATGACTTTTTGATATATTAATTATAGAACAAATGTATTTTTTTTATATAATTCATGCTTCGTTGTTATCTATATATAATAAAAATCTATTTTTTTTTATTATAGTAATCAGGATATATTTAATATATCATTATGTATTTTTCAGTGATAACATTCTTTTATTTTCCTTTTGCACATTAAATGTATTGCTTATGTACGCTAAAGAAAATAAATATTATAGTATTTATTTTTTTATTATTACAGCAATCAATCTTATTATGAATTATTTAACATAGTATCATAAAAATGCAAATAATATGATTTATTTTAGTGTAAAATGAAAAAAAATGTGTAAATAAATTCCGCATTTTTATATTTTATACGTAATATACAAGTTAAATAAATGAAATAACAAAATAGTTTTTATTTAGATTATTGACATGCATTGTATTATTTTATTTAAAATAACTATTTTTTGTGGAAATATATTAATTATAAAAATAATTTATAATTATGTTATCTAATTTTTGTAATATTAAATATGTATTAATTAATCATGATAAAATAATATATTATAATGCATTTATTTTTATATGCCCCATAAAAGGAATAATAATTATAATCTATATTTACTATTTTAAATAAGCTCTCATTACGCACATCATACATAATATTATTATTCATATTAATAATATATACAATGATAAAATTATATAATTACATAAATTGATAACAACTAATACATATCACTTGTTATATGTCATTGAGTAAGATTTTCCTATTATAGAAATTAACACAGTTTTGTTATATATTCATATTATTTTTCTTTTCTTTAATGCTTATACGATACATATTCTATATATTAATATTATATAAATATAATAATATATTTATAACATATCTCACTTAATATATTATTGAGAAAATATAATAATTATAATATAAAGTTTTATAATAAAAAATAGATGTACATATATGTATCCTATAATATATTTTTAATATTATCCTTAATAAAAGGCGTACTATTTCTATATATACTGATGCAATCTATGATATAATTATATTATATATTAAATTTTATGATATATATCACTAAAATAAGTGCTTCACAATATTGTGTTTTAAATATATTTTAAGAAAACCTAAAGTAATTACATTCTTTATATCTGTATGTTATATATTTTTGCGTTAATTGCTGTAAATACAAAAATTATACAAATATATAAATGATTAAAAATATTTTTTACACATGTAATTAAATTTATACCACTTTTTATTAAATTAATTTTAAACAAAATACACATTATATATATTATATAACTATACTAATTTTTCTGAAAATGTAAGACAAAATAATTTCTATATATATTTAATGAATAAAGCAGAACAAATTATTTAATGCATTATTTGTATTACAATTTTATTTTTATAATTCTTTACCAGTGTATACTTGTGAAATAAAATATTTTAATATAAATACAAAAAAATGTATAAAAACCATAAATCTATAAACAAATGCATTTGCATAATGCTTTAGTTTCCAGGATACAATTTGAATTACATTTTATTACTTCAGTAGTATATTTTTTTTCTCTTCTTATAAAATTTTAAGATCAAAAATAATATTTGCTCAGTATTATCAATGATCAATGTAGAATATGATATATAGGAATACTAAAAATATATATTCCATATTATAAGGAAAAAGAATGAAGATAAGATGAATATTCTTCCCATTTGTTAATGTAACATTTTGTATCATATTTTGTAGTTTATATTTCTTATAATGGTGTAATTAAGTTATTTAAAAATTGTTATAATTTATATATGTATATAAGACTCAATTATATTACACAACAAAAAATTATATAAATTTTATTTCTATTTTTTACAGTATATTCCGAAGGAATAGCTTATTTATATATGAATTATAAAATAATATATATAATGGAATATAATATAGTTATGTTTCTTTTATTATTTATGATTAACAAAAAATATTAACACATAACAAACTAATTAGGATATTATTCAAATTTCAGTATAGTCATTACATGAATATATGTTTTTTTTTATGATACATGTTTTATTAAATATATATAAGTTGTGATACCACAAAAATGTGACATATTATATATTTTTCTTTATATTTTAAAATATTTTATTCAATTATTAATTCATTTGAATAGATCCTTATTAAAAAAAGTTACAGTGGATTATTTATTATTATATGCAATAAATAAGTTATATTAATAAATATGGAATTTTTATTTATTTTTCTTAATAAATAAAGTAAAATAATGAATCATTAAAATATATTTATTGAGAAACATGGTAAACAATTATTTACTTGATTTTCACTGTAATATATTCGAACTCTTACTTGACGAAATAATATAAAATTTAATAATTATATAATATATTAAAAATTCTTATAATATTAATAAAGTTTATCATTAGAAAAGATTAATTTTATAGATATATTAATTTTCTTAATGTAATATTGCACTGAACCTGATACTTAATATTCAATGTATATCCCATTTGATTATGCTATAATTATTTTTTTAGATTATTCAGTTCAACCTAATATTGGACGTTAAAAATTTCTCATTTTCTTTTTTATGTCATGAGAATTTATTTAAACTCAAATATTACTTATTAAATGGTGGCTATATTGTTATTGAAACTCTTGCAGGTTATTCTACACATACTTTATTTCATTCCATATACCATAATGTTAAACTGAATATATTATATACGTGCAAAAAATTCTCTACCTTTAAATTTATAACATTTTTCTTGTATACATAATTGGGATACATAAAATTATTAAAATTAAATGACATACATTTTATTTAGAAGGTAATATTTTAATACATGTATAAAAGGTTCAGTATACAAGATAGCATGTATATGAAATTCTTATGTATGTATAATTTAAGATTTAAAATGAGATTTCAAATTTGGTAAATATATCATTAATAATTGAATGTAATATTGTGCATCCTTGGATTATTTAAATTTTTTTTTTATCATATATATGTAAATTATTTTTTTCACTAATGACATCTATATCTAAAGTATTCGTTTACTCCTCAGAATATGAACAATATATTTACGAACATATATTTTGATTCAAAAGGTTTTTAATAAATGATATTATATTCAGGTTTTACTCTCCGTGATTAATTGCGAAGAAATTCCTCAATAGAATGTCATATATCACTACAATCTATATTTCAACATTCATTATTATTTGTAATATGCGCTAAAAGAGGTTTATAGTTAATAATACGGATAAACATATACTTATGTTCATTAAATAAAAAAAATAATAACGAAAAATTTATTATTTATAAGAATATGACGAATTAGGCATATTTTTAGTTAATTAAAAACAAATTAAATTTTTACATTTTGCTATATTTAAATGAAGTGAAACAAATCTCAAATTAAAGAAGTGAAGTAAGTCATCATTAATTAAAGTGTGATTGAATAAAAAACGCGATTCTAACGAAATTATATTATTCATTTTTTAATTTGTAATACAATAGAATACAAAACAATTAGTTTACTGTTTTAAATAATTAAATACATATATACAGTTGAAGCTCGTAGACTACATAATTTATTGCATAAATATACATATTCAATAATAATATTTCCTATAAAATATTATAAACTTATAAAAATATATATAATGAATTTTATTGAACAAACTGTAACACATAAAAAAAATATACATGCTAATATTCAGTTTTTTCTATTATACACAAAAATTTTATTTTTTTGATGCGCCTTTTGTAAATTTTCATAATTAAATATACATTTTTTAAAAATTAAATGTGCGTAAAAATATTATTATATATATGATGTTATAGAAATATTTATAACATAATAGAGATTATTTATATAAATTTATGAAGAATCATTATAATCACATAAATTATTTTTTTTTTCTGCTTTGAGTAATTTACGGCATATTATAATTTTTATGAAAATATATATTAATACAAATAATGATAATACAGATGTTCCTAAAGCTCCATAAAGTAAATTTGATTCCGTTTTAAGAATAAAATACTTTAAGAGAAAAAATATTACTCCTGAAGAAAATATAATTAGAGGAAAAGAAAATATAATTATCATGTGTGTGAATTGAGATACTGTACTTCTTTTCTGATTAACATTTCTTTGTTTAATCAAATTGTGTATACTACACATTCTATAATATATTTTTTTTTCAATATAGAAATCTATTATTGCGAATATATTATATATTTTAGGTCTTCTTCTTTTATATCTTTTCTGAGACTTCATTTTGTGTATTAATTTTTTTTTTAATTCATTGTATATAGCTTCCTTGTCCATTTCATGATTCTGTAATAATCTAGTTTTTCTTGAAATCAATAATATATCTACATTTTGTATATTACTAATTGATTCATCGAGGAGTCCCTACAAAAAGAAAAAATTAATAATATTTCCTTAAATATAAATATACGTTTTTTTTGCAATAAGCGTATTTATTTAGAAATCATACAGATTAATCAAAAGAAAGCAATGTTTATATTATGTTTTTACAACATTTTTATAATAATGGGATATCCAAATTAAAAATAAAATTGCAAAGATTCTAGTAAAACAGCCAAACTTAAAAAATGATGCCATTTTGTTATTTCTTAATTGTAACATGTACTAAGCAATGAATTTTTTATAGGTATTCGTATACATATTATATTATGAGAGAAAACATTAGTTAGACATTATATGATGATTAATAAGACTCTCTATTTTTTATTTAGTTTTCAAAAATATACACATATTTATATCTTTTTTTAATATATATACATAAAAATCTAATTTTTTAAATACTTTTAACAAAATATTACTCAAATATTAGAAATATATATAAGAGAATTAAGACTAGATTTATATAAATTCATGTGCATATATTCTGAACAATATAACTTTGTCATTTAGTGCCTTGTATACTATATAAATCTTATGCTAAATGTTCCTTAATTAAATAAAATAACTGTGCGAATAATGAACTACAGAAATTATATTAAATTTTATTAAACATCTTGTAATAAATATTGAAGATTTACAAAAAACTTTGTTAAAATTATAATTGTGAACTTTTATAAATTTTAATGCAATATGATACTATTTTGTATAACGTATACATTAGAAGAATTTATTATTTTAAAGAATATAATTAGTTGTTATATTTATAAAATAATGTAATAAAATATATATTTAATAATATATATAAGCAAAATACGTGAGGCGTATATGAGAGATAATAAAGTTTTAAAAACTATAATTAAAATACAAGATGTGCTTTAATTTTACTATTACTTGTTTTAATGAAAGAATGTGCTTTTGTTTATTGTAATGAATATATATGTTATCTATATTAAATAAAGATGTAAATAGAAAAAGTGTTTATTTATTTATATTTTTTTGGAAATATATAAGTTAGTATTACTATTTTAGAAATAATTCATATATTACTACATATAATATATGTAATGATGTTTACTATAAATAATATTAATTTAACTTATTGCATAAATATTTTTATTCCATAGAATTCTATGTCAAATATTTTTTTGTAAAGTGTACAAGAATTATGGATTATTTATATATTTAAATAATATATTATATCTATTATCATTAAACCTCTTATATTATGTATATTTCCTGGAGTTAATTTTATAATATATATTAATTTATTTCTTTTTTTTATGAAATAAATTTTTATAGGCATTAATAGTTTCTCCAGTATCTTAATTATATTTAGTTATGGTTAAAATGTAATAATAGATCATGGATTATATATGCTTCATCATATAATAACAATATAAAAACACATAAAAAAAAATTGATTTTATAATATCTACTGTATATAATGAGACTTATTCATATTATTACCTTATTTATAAATTTGTATTATTTTTACACAATAATAGTCTATTAAAAAAATGAAAAAAATAATTACTTTTATATATATTTAAAAATAAATATATTTAAAATTTTTAAGCTTCTATATAGATTTTGATATAAAAGAAAAATTATTCTTCATTAATATCGCTGAGGAAACAATCCTTTACGTGTTACTGATAGTATAAATGCATATTTAAATAGTTTTTTTATAATTATACTAATTTTACTCCTCCATGAACAAAAATTTTTAGAACCAAAAAAAATAATTTACATTAGAAAGATCAGTGAAGAGATCACTTGTATGTACAGTAGAGAACACATTACATAATTATTTTTACCCTATGATGAATATACATTTCATATAGTATCTGTAGGAAATACGTTTTAATTATATTTTTTTTATGGCGCATATAGCATATTTTTCTCTTCATATCTTATAAATATTAAGTATTATATATAATGTTAGCCATAATATGTACTGATAATTTACGTACATAATATTATATATTTCTTTTTATTTGAATTCTATTTGGTTAATCTATATAATAGACACGAATAATTTTCTTTCAACAACATATAACAGGGAAAAATTAATGCATAGATTATGGATTAATTTATATATATGTTATAATAATAAGAACAATATTCTAATGGTGTTTTAATTAAAATTAATTATAAAAAAAGTATGTAATATTTAGAAATTATTTTTTGACTTTTCTTTTTTTTTTTATTAACTTATATGCTCTAAGAGTTACCCATAAACAGGATCTTCTTCATAATGTTGCTTCAAATTAACGTATATATTTTCATTCACAAAATTAAATTTTTGAAAAAGAATTATCATAATTGCTATAATGAAAAAAATGCATTAATAAAAAATTAATATGAATACGAATTCACAAATGATGCATATTCATATAAAAGGATAAACAAAAACACAAAATAAATTTAACTATGTTACAGTTAAAAAAAACTAAATTTTAATAATTCTTTCTGGAAAAAGAGTGATATAAATATGTGTAAGAATATACATTTTTGTTTCATATTAAAAATGCAAAATATTCATATAATTTATAGAAATAAAATTCCTTAAAAAAATAAATAAATTATAATATAAAATTGATTTTGGCAATGCATTTGTATTTTATATAATATTTATTTATCTTTACAATATATCATTTAATTTGGATGATTATTTTTTATATTCATGTCAACTATTATAAACAAAAAAAATAATTATCTAGAGTAAAATATATGTAACGGAAATTTTTTAAAACAGAGAAAATATTATTTTCTTTTTTAATATATTTATTAACCATATATATATAGCATAACATAATGCACATGACAAAAATATGTTTGAAAATATCTATAAATAACTGAATTTGAATAATATATTATTATAGTACATTTATAACTTATACCATTTATATCTACAAACATATTCATATTATGAGTATGCATATTTATAATTATTTAAAAATAATTAAAATTTCAAAGTCTACGATGTATATTTTATGTGAAGTCATATGTAATAATATCCTGAGGGAGAAAAAATATTATCTAATTATAAAAAATCTGTAAAAAATTATTATTAGTTTCACAAAAAAAGGAGAATTTTTTCAACTACAATAATATAGAAATTTTTATTTTATATACTCTTGAAGGATTGGAAAATATTATTATCCTTGTAAGCCTATAGAAAGTTTGTTTTTTATTGTATAAATTAAAAAGAAATTCTAATTTTTTTATTTTAACTACTATCAAAATTAAAATTATTTTAAATCTTTTTTGAATTAGGTAGAATTATATATTTTCGAAATATTTGTTGTACTCATTAATTGAATTAATAAACCAAATTCATATTTTATGTATATTATTACTATATTTATATTTTTACTTTTGTATTATCTACCATTTATTCAAAATTATTATAATTTTTCATAATTATACATTTATAAAATAATGAGTTTATTATTTTTCTCATGAATTAAGGGTGTACAAATAAATTTATACTAACAATTCTAGTGTTTTCTGAAAGTTTTACACGTAAATTTGAATAAAATATTTTAACTATTTTCCCATGGTTTCTTATATACATAATTATTATAAAAATATTATTATTAAAAATTAAAATAAGTTAAATAATTATTATTATATTCTAAAAGATAAAAAATATTTTGATAATAAAAAATTATAAGAACAAATTATTATATAGTGAATGTACTAATTATTGATTTATATAATGAATAGGATGAAGAAAATATCAACTTTTTTTAAAATAATTACATTTCTATTTTTAATATGGATTTATATAATCTATGAGTTGGTAGGTTTATATATAAATAAATATTTATTTTTTTTTATAATATATCATTGCATTTTTTCTAATAATATAATTATATATCGTATCATCACATATTAATTATTTTTTTTCTTTTTTTGAGTGTTCAATTTGTGAATCATTGAATAAAACGTGCTATTTAAATGGATTATATGGAATAATTAATGAAAGGTTATTGACAATGAATGAAATGGATAAGGATATAAAACATTCACGAATAGATGAACACAATTCGAATAAAAAAGGTAATAGCAAATTAAAAATTGAAACTAAATCTTATTCAAAATCTAATCAATTAAAAGAACTCAAACATAGTAGAAATAGTGAGCATAAAAATTTTAAAATAAATATATCATCTTTTAAATTATTATTCAAAAGACCAAATATAATTAATAATAATAAAATCATTGTAGCATATAATTATATAAAAAATTTGAAACAGCGTATAGATTGGGATAAGGAAAAACGAAGAAGAAAATGGATACTAAGACAAATTGAATTTATTATTTCACTTTTTTCCTTAGTAATGTTTGTATCAGTAATTCCGATATTATGTTTATCAGAATGGTTTTCTGAGGGTATACCCGAACTTACACATGCCTTTAAAATAAGTGCATATTATGGAGCTTTTTCTGCTGTATTTTTTGGTATTTTTATTTTAGCCATTATTTATATTATGGATTAGTTTGTGATTTATTATGGGAAAAATATTGTAAAACTATAATTATACATCAGGATATATTTATAATATTTTTTAATAACATTCTATACATAAATTTGTATTCATAACGCACTATGTATATTATATATATTTTTGCATATAAATTAATGATTTCTTAGGTTTTTAAAAATAATTTAATCACAGTAATTTTTTTATGTAATATTGAAATCATGGATTCATTGTAATCATTTATTTACACAATCATTAATATGATTATTTAATCCATGTTAAGTTTCTACGATTAATCCATATAAATATATACTTGTAACTATTATGTTAATCCCAAATATTTTATAATTATGAAGCATCTGATACGTGAAATAAAAGTAAAATTATTTATAAATATATATTAGTGCTTTTTTCTTTGTGTGTAGGAAAATGATTTATATTAATAAAAATTTTATATTGCGTAACTCTATATTCTTAAATAAATGTTCGGTTTCAAATATTTTGCTTCATTTATATATTATTTTATTGTATGCTTATATAGTTATTTATTGATGTGATTAAAAATTTGCTCTTTTACATTCATATGTAATGTGAATTATTTTTGATTTGTTTTTTGAATAAAGAGAAAACTTATTATAATTATGCTTTTTGTTAAACAAAAAAATAATTTTCAAAAATTTGCTTTTTCTTCAATGTCTGATGAAAATATTTATATATAGAATTAATCATTTATAATTTTTTTTATTAGAAGCTTATTAATTTTTTTAAATGGATATATAAAAAATTATAACTATTATATATGTATTATAGATGTAAATAAGTATAATGCAATTTAAGAAGCATTTTTTTTCATTTAGAATATGTGATATATATAGATATAATTATTTCTTTCATTCGAAATTTAGAACTAGTAATTCATATAAAGTAATATGCTTACTCACATGATACAGATAAATATATACATCAAAAATAATTGGAAATATACATTTTAACAATTCCTACACCCTTCAGAAAAAAAAAATTATTTATGTTATAATTGAATTAATGTTGTAGCACTATTATATTATTAAAGGCTTATTAATAATTAAAATAATAAATGATAATGCTTTAGTAATATAAAAATACAATGAACGTAATATAATGCTGATAATGTGATATCAGGTAACATATTTATACATATGCATGAAAAGTGAATCTTCTCAATTCATAAATTTTCTTTTTTAATAGTTATTATTATTATGAATAATATATATATATATATAAAATATATATCTCTGTGTAAATGCAATAATAATGAGCATTGTTATTTAAGCCCATTTTAATAATTAACTTGCGTTAACTGTTAAAAACATATTATGCAACTGATTATAACTTAATCCCTCTAAATATTCATAGTTCATTTAAATTTAATTAAAACATTTTTTCATAAAATTAACAATAAGAAAGGACAACTAATAAACCCCTTTTAACAATGAGATAAGGAATCCAATTATAAAAAAAATTAAAAGTAAGAATATTACCAAAATATTATACAGATATTCATGCTAAAATAATATTTTCCACGTGCACATAAAATAGAATATTTTAGTTTTTTATTATTTATTTCATAAAGCATGTTAAATATGGATCATTATAAACATATCCATCTATAAAAAATTAATTCTATGGGCACATCGTTATTTTGAATTAATCTATAGCAAAAAAAAAAATTAACAAGCATGTATAATTATCTAAGATAAGAGCTTATTTAATGTGAATATAACAATTCAGAAATTTCTTTGAAATAATGTTTTAATTACATACATTTTTGTATCATTATATCTATTTTATATAATAACTATTATTTTCCTTAAATTATAAGTATACATATTAGAGTGCAATAACTTCTTAATATATTTGTAGAAAGTTTATATAAGTAAAAATAAAGAAATTTTTTTTATCTCTAATTACTCTATGTATAAAAATGAAGAAAATTATTTAAACGCTTTATATTATTTTTACAAGAACTCAGATAAATATATATGTTAAAATTTAGTTCTTTTACCTCTTTTTTATTTCTTGGTATTTATTAATTAAAATAAAAATAAAATAAAAATACTTCATGAATTGCTTTTATTCAAATAACTAATTATTGGAGATATATATTAGCTATATTTTTGAAGCTTTATGTTTTATATGTGTATATATATTCATTAATTTATCATAAATTTAAAATTTATAATATTTTAAATATAGTACCAAGGAATGGAGACTACAGAAAAATAAAATATATTACAAATATAGGCTTTCTTTCATATATCAAATACATATTATTAATAACTTTTAAGATAATATTAAATATTTTCACAATGAGTGGATATAGTAGGATTATTGTTTTTATTAAAATTGTTATTTTAGTCCTTTTAACATGGATATATATGAGTTCCCTTCTTGAGGTGTTGAAAAATATATATTAAAATTTTATATTTATTATTGTTAATGTTTACTCATCCCAGTTACACATCTAATTATTAAAAATATTAATATTTTCTTTATTTATTTCAGCGAAGATTTTGTAAATATTTGGACAACGGATTAACTATAGACAAATCAACCATTACAAGAACTGAACGCTTATTGACAGAACAAAAATCAGTCACAGAATTTGAAAAAATTGAATTAAAAAACAAATTTTCTTCTAATGAGGATGATAGCAAATTAAAAAATAGTGAAAAAAAACTTTCTTTAAATGAAGACTTAAAAAATGCATCGAAACAGAGATATAAAAGACATAAAAAACTTTTAAATACAAGGCATGTTATAAATAAAGATTCAGAACAAATATCTTATATATATAATTACATCAGATCAATTGATTATTCTATTAAGGATACAATACAGCATCATTCCGAAAAATTAGTTAAATATAATTTAAATGATATTGTTAGAAATGAAATTATAGAAGAAATCTTATGTAAAGATAATATATTAATTCATTCGATTCCATTATATGGAAAAATCAGTACAATATTATATTCTATTTTTGAAGATATTAATTATGATATTGCTATAAAATCAATAAATATTTCCCTAGTTTCTATTTTTACATATAAATACAGTGCATATATGAATAACATATATAGCTCATTATATATTTTGCCATTTCTCACAATAATGATTATATGTTTATCACAGCTTTTTTATATTATGGGAGAATATGAAATTCAGAAAGAATTAGAACATATAATAGTAAGGAAAAAGGAAGCAATAAAAGAGAGAAAAGAGAAATTAAAAGATTTAGACAATTATAAGAAATTTTATAAGTATAGATACGATAAAAGAATTGGATTAGGAAAGTTGGACTGCTATTGTGAAAAAAAAATATTTAGTCAAATTGACAAAGTGTATATGCTTGCAGATACTACAGGGGTAAATAAAAACTCTTTTAAAAAGGAAATACTTAGAAAGTATGGATTACATGTTACAGTGCCTAATTTTTTTTTTCTTATTTCCTTAGTAATATATGTTTTAGAATGTATAAATTATCATATAGAATTTTTTAAGGATGGACTATTTAAGGCAAATAAAGATATTATTAATAACATAATAATAACACTAGGTGACATACTGGTATATGTAATACCAATTATATTTGTATTTGTTATTATTTATGTATTAATAAAAATTGAAAAGTATGAAAGATTAAGAGCAAGGAAAGGTAAAATGAACGCAAAAGAATATTTCATCTTTTGTAAGGAAATATTTAAATAAATTAGTAGATGTGGTATTTTTATTAACATAATACATATTCCCATTGTATATTTCTTTCAAATTTGTTTATTCGTTATATACATTGGACGTATTCAAAATTAATATGTATATTAAACATAAATATTATTTAAATAAATATGATTTATCATATTTATTTTTTATATAATAACATTAGTTCAGCGTTATATGAGTTTTTAAATATGTGTGTAAAAAATATCATCATTTGTAGTAATATATATATATGTTAAATTAGTTTAACCCTCCTTTCAATCTAAAATATGTTCTTCATATATAATGTATATATAAATATGCTTATGCTGAAAACATGTGAACTAGATTTTTATTTTTTTAATATAATATTATTAATACTACAGAATTTATGATTTAATGCTTTTGATTAAAATGCGAACTCTATTATATTTTTTAAAAGTTTTCATTAATAATTGATATGTTTGTATGTATATTTGTTAATGTTATTTTATATTTGATTCATTTTGCGACTAATTCAATAAATATAATGAGTAATTTTGTTTCCTGAATTAATATTTTTTATTGCCTTTATATTAATTAATAGATATGTATATTATATAATTAGAAATTATATAATATAAACTATGTAATAATAATTAAATTAAATATATATAATATAATTTTTTACCATGTAAAGTGTTTAATTTTTATTCTTCTGTGTTTACACTATATGCTTTAAGTGTTCATAATTGCACTTTTAAATATATATATTTTATAATTCATATTATTACATGGTATAACAGGGGAATATATAATCATTTGACTTTTAATTATTAGTTAATTAGGATATTTCTATTATTTTATATGATAAATAAAAAGGAAATATTTTTAATTATTTCGGTATCATAATAGTTTAAAAATTTGATTATTCATTATTCAAATGCTTGGTAAATCGTATATAATTATTATGTATAATCTTGAGGGATATAAAAAGTTTACTCTATAATTTTTACTATAATTATACTTTACATTATATAAGAGGATCATTTAGTAAGATTTTACTCAATATACATTAACTAAAATTTTATACATATATTTTATTAATGCATATATATCTATTTAATGTTTTAAATTTAGTAAATTAACTAGAAATATATTTTTTATATTTTCTTCTATATTACGTGTCTTAAGTGTGTTTAGAACTTATATATATAATAATACTATAATCAGTTATAAATAAAAAATAATTAGGAACAATTTATATATAAATCATCATATTTTTATTTTTACACAATATTTACAAATTAGTTATTTATGTGTATCATTTTTAATGGATTTTATATACTCATTTTAAAAATTATATATATAATATGTTTATTAAGTAATACAAATTTTCTTAATTAGTAATTGTTTGATCATAACACATTTTTTAATGAAATATGAAATTATTTTTTCGTAAAGTCCATATATATAACATTTTACAAATTTTTTTTCACTTAGATAATGATAGGAATATATTATACAATATAAACGCTTTACTGCTTCTTTTATAATGACTAGGTTAAAAAATTGTATTAACATTATTTCAAAAGAAAGAATATTTTAATAAGATAATATATTTTTATGACCAAATTTAAAGCACAATTATAAGATGGCACAAATATTTTTATAATAGAATATTTTATTTAATTTTCTTATATTAATTCATAAAGAATATCACCTACAAATTTTATAATTTAATGTTTCTATCAATTTTTATTCTATATTTAAGTTTCTATTTTGTCAAAAAATATATTATTCCATAGTTACTTATATTAATGACATATTAATCATTGAATTTTTATATATTTAAGTTAATGGTATCAACTGTAAAAAATTTAGTTAATAAAATATATAATGGATTTACAGGAAGAAACGATATGGTAGAAGATGGATACATTAATATATGAAAGCTAACAGATAATGGAATACAGTAATCAAAGGAGAAGTGCTATATGTATATAGGTGCATAAAATTTAATGTATTATTTTTTTATTATATATAATTTGATATTTTATTTATTTTCTTTTTCATAAGTATAGAGTATAAGGAGTGTTATAAAATAAAATTAATATGAAAATTTTTTAATGTTATAATATAATTCAAAAAATAAAGGAATATAATATGTGAAAATAAAGGTTCATATTTTAAGAATACATATATTTTTTATATTATGTGCGTCCATTATAGAATGAAATAAAAAGTACCTAAATGTTTCTTTATTATAAATATATTTGTTATAATTATTGATATATTTTATGCAAATTAATAAGAATTAATCTAAAAAATTATAATATATATGTTTAATTTCTTGCATTTTTATCATTGTTCCCAAGACTTTTCTACCTTATAATTAATTATAATTTTAATGTTGTAATTGTGAAAATACCTTAATTATAAAATGAAATATGCAATAAAAGTATAGTCTTAATATTCTATCTTCTTCTTACTGTTACTTTGATTAATTTATATATATATATATATATGTGTGTCTTGCTTTATATTATAAGCTATACAGCAATTAATGGGGCAAAACACATAAAATGTACCCAAAATTGTAAAAGAAATAAAAAAATAATTTGTGATTTATTTATAGTCTTATAATACTAAATAAATACAACAGAAGTATGCATGTTTTGAATAAATTTGGAAATAAATTTAAAATATATTTAAAAGGTAAAAAATATATATGGTATTAGGAAGTCCTCGTTAAATAGAGTAGAAATTTAAGGTACATGATAATTTTCATAGCTATAAAAATTAAAAAAAATAAGAATAATTTATCACATATACTTGGAATAGTCTTTTTATGAATTTAGAATGTGTTAAATATTTAATAATAATATATTACAATATAGATGAAAATTTTATAATTGTGAAAATGCATATCTATATCTTAAGAACAGCATGTATAATACATGTATATATATTTATTATATTATGGATAATAAAGAATATATATAATATGAACATGTGTTCTATCATTATTAAGATACATAATGAGATATTTATGAATCTGTGAAAAATATCTATGTTATTTTATAAAAATAGAAATATTATTTTTTACAACACTCTCTATTAAACACAAAAATAAAAAACGTGAATTTTTTAATTATAACTGTTACAGATAGAATATTAAGTATAAAATTCTGTTAATAATATGAAATCATTTGGGTGTGTATAAATAGAGAAAATTTTTTGTAAAATGATTCAGATATTCAGGTGTTCCTAGATAGACTACAGCTTTATATTGGCATTAGGTATCAAGAAATGAACATGCTCCTAATAATAATACAACATTCTTAATTACATGATAGAAAAAATTCCCATTATTATCTTTATTCTATATTAATAATATATGATTAAAAATATAAAATGTTCTTAGCATATATTATTTTCATAGATTATGTTCTTATAATATTAAAAACATGAATTCACTCATTTTTAAAAGAAATAAATTTATTAAAGTAAAAAAACATAAATATTATACATAACTGTAAAATTAAATAATAATTATAATAAATGGATGGATAATATTTCCTTAATAGTGTATTATAAATGAAGACTTATTATCGATCTAAATATAATGTCTACAAAAAAAAATCCTGAAAAATAAATTCAATTAGAGATCCTTTTCATACGGTGCTACTAAATATAAATATAAAGAAATTATATAAATTAATTTTATTTACTGTTATAAATACATAAACAGTTAAATTTTTTTAGTATAAAAGTCTATATAAAATATACTTTATTTGCTTCAAGAATTTAATTATGTTCCAAAGTGTGTAAACTGTTTTTTTAAATGCCAGATAATATTTATAAATATACGGAAATAATTATTTTATTAATCATTTAACATTATGAACTTTTGTAAATACAAATATTATTTTTATGTAAATATAATCTAACATATATATTAAGAACTCAACAAGTAAATGTACCCAAAGCGATGCACCTGAATAATTTATATCAATATTAATTGGAATTTATTTCTATTCATTTATAATATTCAGAGTTAACATGATTATTATGTTTCATTTTAAGATCCTAAATTGCATGAATATATTTTTGTTAGTATATTCTCGTCTAATAAACTTTATGAATGTGCATTTTGTTCTCAAAACACTTAACATATGAGATAACAGTTGATCTATCATGGTTAATTTTTTTAGGTTAAATATAAAATTTTATTATTATTAATTTTCCGTGTCACATTTAATAAGATTTTATATTGTGTAAATATGTTAACCTAGATATTATAACAAATATCACTTTTTAAATTATTTTATTTATTCACATTATAATTACTATATACATAAGTATCATATACTAACGCATATCCATATATATATTCATTATCAAAAATATATATATTCTTTTTGTAGAGACTAATTATTTGTTACTAAAAATTAAAGTCTTGCTAAATAATAATATATTACTTTTACGATATTTTTCTTGATAATTTACATTCAATTTATTAACTTTAAGTTTTATGAAAACCATGCAATAAATTAAATATAGAGTATATTTCACGGATCTATAAAAATTCACGAATATTTTTTACTTTAATGTATGTTTTTATTTAATTTTTGTATTTATGCAATAGCGTAAAAATATTTTTGTAATATAGGTGTAAAAATGTTCCATATATATTTTTATTAAAATGATGTTTTATTTTTGATGTTATACTTTTATAAAGATAATCATTGAGGCACAATTTATGATATAAGAAGTTAGATGTGCATGGATAATATATTTTTCTAATTTATATAGAATAAGATATTAAAATATCTAACCTATTCATTTATTCATAGCATTTTATTCTGTACCTATATTATTTACTTTTTTTGTCTATTGAATGTAAGAATAATTATAAATGTAAAGCAAAAAACGCATTTTTTCAGGAAGAAACACTAAATACATATATGATTATGCTTTAGATCTTATAAATGAAAATAAACATAATAATTTATTTGTGATAAAGTAAAAATCAAAGGAAGTATTCTCACTGCAATTTAGAATAATATTATGTTTTCATTGATGAAAATATGTTTATAAATAAAGAAATAATGTATTATTATATAACCTATGCTATGATAAAGATGTTAAATATTAAAAATATATATACAATCATAACGTAAAAGAATTTTATTTTTTATAAAACATTATACCAATTTTGTGATATTGCTTTTATTCTAAAATTAAATATTATAATAATTATTTTATAATAGAACTTACATACCAAATTCTGTAGTGTTTATAAGAGAATACAAAAATAAAATCTAAAATATCACATGGTTTATAAAATATTAAATGAAGATATAGGTGCACATAACAATAACATATATAAACCAAATGCTGAATAATGTAAATTGTGAAATATAATTTTTATAAATATTGCTATATAAAAAAATTTTAATTGTAGTAGTTATTATAATTAACATTTTTATACAGAACACACACTCTACGTAAAGTACATAATGAATAAAATAGAAAATTGTATAATATATACTAATATATTTTTATTATGAAAAAATATAATTGAATTTATTCTATTTTCATTTCACATATAAAATATTTTGAATGCGAAAAAATATATGTTCACCAAAAAAAAAAAAAAATTAATAAAATATACACTTATTTCACATTAATATATTAATAATTACACTCAAAGTACATTACATATATACTGTACCTTGAATCAAGGAATTCACATGTAATGTCAAACTAGTATATATTTATTTAATCAAAATATTATCTAATACTTTTACATTATAGACTTAGTGCTTACACCAAAAATAAATATATCTATAACTACAAAAAATAAAATAAAATAAGGTTAAACCGGAAAAAGAAGAAACATTTACGCATTATAATTATTCAGTTGCACACATTGCAAATTCTTTATTTATTAAAGATAATACAATTAGATTAATACTTATTCTGTTACAGATATACAATAAAAGAAGAACACAGTTTTCACGTATATATCACGAATATTAAATCATTACTTCAATAATATTTAAAACATTATACTAAAGCAATAAAGGAATACATTTATGTTTAAAATATATTTCAATTATATATATAATAATTTTATTTTTCCTGGAAAGACATATTACAATAAATTAGGGATTACACAATATACAAAAATGTTGTAAGATTATAAATATAATCATATAAGTGAACAAATCTGGCCAAATAAATTTTTTTACGAACAGTAGTACAAAAAAATATATTTAAATATATATTATTAATATTC